>NC_079450.1:20792729-20887729 GCF_903798145.1 Danio aesculapii | reverse complement strand
ACACGGATCAACTTCTTCGAAAGGGATTTCCTGTTCACTTTAAATCAGAAACAGAAAAACAACCCAAAAAAACTGTGGACAGAAATTGGCCAGTGTTTGACAGAAACCGCTAGGGGTTTCTATGCACACTGATATTAAGCAGCAGGGCCAATGGCAACAAAGGATAGCGAGTGAACGATAGCTCCACCTCTCCGCTTTTCTCATGTATATAAGCCCGTGGAGTTGACCCAGAAAACACACACACATACAATCTCGTTTGAAGATAGTGGGCAGCGATCTTTTGTGCGTCGGAGTATGAAGCTTCACCTTGTGGAATATAAACTGTAATTCTTCGGAGGCTTTTGAAGAGATAAAGCTCGTTTGTCCTGCCGCAGCGGAGTCACAGAGCAGAGGACACGGGGTAAGAGATTCAAAAAACGCTTGAGAAACTCACGGGCTGTGTTTCAAAACACCGTGTGCTTACTATGTGGACGGCATCAAAAGCGCGTGCAGCATTTCGAGCGCTTGCTATGCCCGAATGCTGTCTAGATAGGCAGCTCACTAGGCTTTTGAAACGCCGCCAGTGTTTTAGGGCTCAGGGTGGCTGATCCATTGTTTGCTTCACTGCACGGTGACTTTCTATGAATTGATCTTCTGCATTCTGAGATTTTTATGTATACCAAGTGCATTGTTTATCATATAAAACGTGCGTTTGATTTCCCAATTGATCCAAAACATAAGGTTTAATTCAAATGCATTTCCAATTGTACTCATTGTTTAGATCCCGTGTTTAAATGGAATCGTTTGCATGCATTTAGATGGAAATCAGAAAGCTGTGCATGAAATGTTTATGGTAGAGAATGATGGTCTCCATTTAAGTGTTTGGTTGTGCATCATTAGAGGTTGTAGTAGGTTTATAAGATAATCAGGTGGGCTGGAGGGGGCAATAATTCACACTTTCCTAACAGATGTGGAAATTAATACAATCTTTGCTTTTGTTAGTGTTTATTTACATTTTGAGTTTGGTTGATGACTGCTTTGCACATTTATCAATTTGACTACAGGAACTTCTATTGTCACTAGTCTAATTCTAAACCCAATTTTGTGTGTTTTAATGAAGGGAGAGTCTATGGCAGATCACATGATGATGCCCATGAACCACGGCCAGGGAAATGGGGGTCTGCATGGCTACCGGATGGGCATGAATGGAGGCCTGCAGGCAGGCCCTCAGCAGCACATTCCCCAGCCTGGCTTGAGAGCTATGCCCAATGGACAGATGATGCACTATGGAGCGGGGCCTCAGGGAAACATGGAGGCCGCCATGCGCCAGAGGGCCAGCATGGTGGGGCCTATGAATGGACAGATGGGTCACCATCAAATGCAGTCAACTAACATGATGTTCAACAACCAGGGCCAGCCACAGCAGCATCACGTTCAGCAGCACCAACAGCAGCAGCATCAACAGCACCACCACATGCAGCAACAACAGCCTCAACCACCACCACCACCACAACAACAACAACAACAACAGCAGCAGCAACAGCAGTACATGACCGGGGGTCTCACTTCCCAACAGCTCATGGCCAGCATGCACCTTCAGAAACTCAACACGCAGTACCACGGGCACCCATTGGGACACATGAATGGCAACCATATGGGGAATGGGGCGCAGTTCCGCATGGGTCAGTCTCAGCTAAGCAACATGCAGCACATGCCTGGCCCAGCTCTCAGTCTTAATGGTATGGATGCCGATTTGATCGACGAAGAAGTATTAACGTCGTTGGTCATGGAGCTAGGACTGGATAGGGTGCAAGAACTTCCTGAACTGTTCCTGGGACAAAACGAGTTTGACTTCATATCAGACTTTGTGAGCAAACAGCAGCCGAGCACCGTTAGCTGCTGAGACATGACTGCTTGGACGCTTCGAGGCGGGATTTGATTATCAATTTTTTTTTTTTTTTGGGGACCACCATCACCAAAACCAGAGGTGGCCAATTGCCTCTGTTCTCAGAAACGAGTGGTCAAGCTCCTGTCAGGACTACAGTTCTGCTTCTGGCTGGAACGCCAAAAAAACAACGTTCCATGGATGAATGTAACAACACTTCAGAACTGTGAACTTGGTGCAATGTAAAGACACTCAAACATTTATTTGTCCTTGATGCAGTTTTACATTTAAAAATGTATTTATTTATTGCTTCAGATGTATTAACATAGAACAAAAAAGCAGCAATGACCTTAAGAACCTGTGGTTTATGGGGTAACTCCTAGAATGGGATTGCTGAATTTTGTTCTTTTTGATTTAGACCCAAAAAATGTGTTCATTGACCCAAACTGTAAGTCTGTTGGACGGTAAATATTCAGTATACCCAAAACCACTGCTTGCTTACAATAGTCTTGATACAACTGGTCTGTCTGAGCTTTAGAATTGCCTTAAATCGAGTTGCTTTTATTTATTTGTTCCCCCTTCCCAAATCCCAACAGTCCAAGAGGGCTCAAACCTATGTGTGACTTGTAATAAAGATGGCCAAATTTTAACTTTGGCCTAATTTTTCATTAATCTCTATTTTTTACTTGCCCTCTTATAGGGCATAATTTTCAGAGTAACGTGTATATCAAAAGCAAACCTAAAAAGCTTGACTTGGATGTCTGGTTCAACAATTCAATGATTTGCTTCTTTAATTATTTAAGATCTTTGCTAACTCTACTAATCTTTATTGGTCAAATGAGTTGGTCCGCTACCTATCCGCTATTTTATTAAGGGTATGTTCACAATTAGGCACTTGAAATCTATTTTGTTCCTTTTGCATTTTCCTCATTTTTGTGCCATATCATATAAGATCATGTTCGGCTAAATAATTTTCCAAAAATTAAGTGGCGCTTGTCAAATCTCAAAATGCTGTTATGTAAATCAAAGATCTCAAACTCTATTCCTGGAGGGCTGCAGCTCAGCAGTTACGCTCCAACCCTATAAAGCTGATACTAATAATCAAAGTGTTTAAAAGAGCCATGAACACCTTCATTAGTTGGATCAGCAGTGTTTGATAGGGTTGGAGCATAACTGCAGAGCTGCAGTCCCCCAGGAATTGAGTTTGAGACCTATGATGTAAATAATAAATGAGCACAATGTGTTAAACGGATAGTTCGCATTAATTTACACATTATTTACTCTCCCTCCAGTAGTGCTAACCTTTGAGTTTCTTGTGTCAAACACAAAAGAAGAAATTTTGAAGAAAGTTTAAAGCCCGTCACCATTAAATTCCATATTAGGAAAAACAAATATGAAAATCAATGTTTACAGGGTTCTGATTGATATTTGTTCAACAGAAGAAAGAATTTCATAAAGGTTTGAAACGGAGGGGTTCGTAACATTTTACATGTAACATGGGTTTGTTTACGTTTTAGGTTTAACTATGCCTTTAAGTTTCGTCAAGAAAAAAATATGAGGGTGAATTTAAATAGTTTAAACCTGTTATGAGTAACTTACAGCTAAGGAGTAGAACAATATCGTGTGTTGCATTTTCCCCCTTTCACAGAATACAACACTAGTATTTTACTTCAGTGTTCTTTTAATCCCACTGACTTTCAGTTTACAGACCAAAACATTCTTCAAAATGCCTATTGTGTTCTGCAGAATACAATAAACTGCTGATGAGAATGTGTTATTAGAAACAATAATGGCTGTACAGTTCAGATCTGTTAGTATTGTTGGCACACCACCGGTTCCACTGACTAGCCTTTTTTAGATAAAATCAGACTAGTTTCATGCTTAGTATAAAGTGGTTGAATGAATTTTACTTATGTGCTCCTTTTAGACACAAGTCTGTTTGTGCAGCAAGAACCTTTTACCTACTTTGCATGTAATAAAGGTGTGCTTGGGGGAGGTAGCGGAAACTGTCCAGGTTAATCTGTGCTTACCTTGACATTACAAGGCTTTATTTGAACCCTGGGCCTGTGCTTTTTGTCCAGGGAATAGAGGGCAAAGTGTTGTCCATTTACGGACGTGCAGTGGTGAAGGGGGTTCAGGCAGGGGGGAAGGGTGAAGATTGCAGTGACAAGCCGTTAACGCTCCACTGTCACTTCCTGTTTCTTCTCAGCGGAGGAAGGGCTTCAAGAAAGTCAATTGAGGTTACTTGGTAGAAGCACTTGTATTGGATTCACCTTTGAGTGCTGTAGTATCAGTATTAGCCTTAATAATACAATCTATGAGTGCCAGTGGATGCTGAAGGGACAGGAATGAGCTAACAGGCACTGTTGGAGTGCTTCAGTTTTGGCTCCACCCTGTTTATTTTTAAAAACTACACTATTTGTTAGTCTCTGAGTAAGCAACTCTTGCTGCTGCATCTTATGTTTAGATGGTATGTGTTTATGTCAATCTATTGAACCTAGTATTGTGCTAGCAGCAAAATTATAAACTCAATGTTGTGCTAAAGGATTAACCTGAAGTGTGTTATAGATATTGTATCTTAGTAAGTATAGATTCCTGTTCAGGGCATTTCCATGTCTGTTATTTTATATTGATCCTTTAGACACAATATCCAGGTAGTAGAGTTTGAATGTAGATTTATATACTCACCGGCCACTTTATTAGGTACACCTTACTAGCACCGGGTTGGAGCCTACTTTTGTCTTCAGAACTGCCTAATTCTTCGTGGCATAGATTCAACAAGGTACTGGAAATATTCCTCAGTGATTTTAGTCCATATTGACATGATAGCATCACACAGTTGCTGCAGATTTGTCTGCTGCACATCCATGATGCAAATCTCCCATTCCATCACACCTCAAAGGTGCTCTATTGGATTGAGAGGTGACTGAGGGTCAAAGCCCCTTAAATCATTTTTCTTTCGTATTCTGATGCTCAGTTTGAACTGATTGTCTACATGCCTAAATGCATTGAGTTGCTGCCATGGGATTGGCTGATTATAAATTTGCATTAACGAGTAGTTGGACAGGTGTACCCAATAAAGTGGCCGGTGAGTGCATATTTGTTTATAGTTGTTGGAAATATAGTTGTTTCCAGTCTAAATACCTCAAAATTCTTAATGCATTTTCTAGACAAGCAAAATATTGTCCTATTTTCAGAAATAATGAGCCAAAATGAAGGGAGTTTTTCCTTAAAACAAGTAAAATAATGTGCTTGTGGGCTAAGCAAAAATTTCTTGTTTTCAATTTCAAATAAGTTTAATTTTCTCACCCTTTTGCCAGATAGTTTTACTTGTTTTAAGGCAAATCTCACATAAATTTGACAATATTTCTAAAAACAAAACAATATGTGTTGCTTGTCTAGAAAATGCTTCTTGATGTGAGAATTTTGAGATGTTTGGACTAGAAATAAGACAAAACTAAGTAAGAAAATCATTTGTATAGTTTATATATTCAGATGTTTGGATTTTTAAAGAAATTACATTTTATTCAGTGTTAATCTGATCAAAATAGAGAGTAAAGAGATTTATAACATTACAAAATATATTTATATTTCAAACATAGTGTTATTTTGACATTTGAAATATATTTCTAATTAATACATTCTGAAAAAAGTTTCAGAAAAAAGGTAAATTCTGAAAAGAAAATCAGTTTCTATGAAAAATATTAAGGAAATTACTGTTTTTTTAAGCACAGAATAATTACTGAAGACTGAAATAATTGCTACTAAAAATTACCTTTCTCCATCTAAAATAAATGCCATTTTAAAATAAATTTAAATAGAAAGTTAATAAAAAAATAAGACAGCAAGTTTATTGGTATAACACATTTATACATAATGGTCATTTTCTTTTCAGCTTAGTCTCTTTATTAATCTGGGGTCACCACAGCGGAATGAACCACCAACTTATCTAGCATATGTTTTACGCAGCAGATGCAACCCATCTCTGGGAAACATCCATTCACACTCATACACTACGGACAATTTAGCCAACCCAATTCACTTATACCACATGTCTTTGGACTGTGGAGGAAACCGGAGCACCCGGAGGAAACCAACACCAACACGGGGAGAACATGCAAAGTCCACACAGAAACGTCAACTGACCCAGCCAAGGCTTGAGCCAGCGACCTTCTTGCTGTGAGGTGACAGCACAATCTACTGCGCCACTTAAAATAATGATTAAAGACAGGTTAAAACAGAATAAAATGTGTTACAACAGGTTATAAAAGAATGAAAAAACAAAAGAAAGACGATCTGTCGGACGTAGCACAGTGCTCATTCAGAAAAGGCACAGCTAAACAGATGTGTTTTAAATCTTGATTTGAATGTACCTAATGTTTAAGTATAAATAAATGCAGCCTTAATGAGCCAATGAACCTTAATGAACACTTACCAAGGCCAAAAACTTTTAACTGTCGTGTAAATACAATTAGTATTTCATTTCATTAACACTCAGTTTAAACTCCTTTGTAATGTTTAAAATCATTTGGAAACTTTAAAGGACCTATCTGTTATGTGAAATGACATGGCTGTTTTGATGCTTCAATTGTAGATTGTAAACAAGCAGCCAGGATAACATGTGCCAACTGACATTTAATTCAGCATTTATAGATAGGAACAGCTCAAAAGAAAGTCTACAGCGCACCTTTGAAATGAACGATGGGGGTTTTCAGTTCAAGATGTATCAGTAATCTCACATCTTCTCTGGGGAATTCAGCTGTCTTTGTGAACTTTGCAATGTCAAACAGATAAACATGTACACAACAGGGAAAGAGAAGGTGTGTGTGGTTACTTTCTAAGGTGATGAAACATGCAACTATTGTGAAAAAGACAACTATGTAACATCTCTGGGCGTCCTTGGCCGGGCCTAAAATGACACCGCCAATCTGTCTGTTAGATAGGAAATGGGTGTGAGCAATCATTACTTTCAGTTCTTAGCTAATTGTTTTCTGCGCAGAGAAAAATGTCATTATCATAATTATCTTTAGGTTCAGAACCATTGCCTTTTAGTATTACGCCATCATATTGTTTTAGTCTCCGTCCAACTATTGGTGTAATTCCACCTTTGGGGAACCAGACTAGACATAAGCTAAGCAGGGTGTGACAGGAGACATTCACTGTTGACTGTTTTTTGCAGTCTCTCTCTGAGGCCACCCACAATAATCTCTAAACACACACATGAACACACACCTACTGTTCTCTCCGAGGGAGCTTTTCGATTCACTAGAATGAACAAACGACATGGTCATTAAACAAGAAATGTCTTGTTTTTTTTTTTTTTAAATAAAGCCACTTACTGAAATTGAGAAGGGTAGTTTGGGAAATTCTGGGTAGGGTTTTACCCAGGTGCCTTGAAGGATCCTGGAGACCACCTCTTGTGAAGCATTTCACACAGTCAGCAATTTTTTAACTGCTTTCCTGACAATTGAGTTTACTGATTCAAGTCTTTGTCTAGATGTTTGATTCTTTAAATGTTTTATTAACAATTTTAATCAAATTTTTCTTATAATTGTAATTGTGAATTTAAGTCTAATAAAATAAATAAAAAATTGAATTAAACATATAAAAAGTGTAGTATACACAAAAGTCCGACAAGCACAAGTTTGTTTAATATACACTCACCGGCCACTTTATTAGGTACACCTGCCCAACTGCTCGTCATCGCACATTTTTAATCAGCCAATCACGTGGCAGCAACTCAATACATTTAGGCATGTAGACAAGGTACTGGTAGGATCAGCGTAAACATGTCAGGGTAAATAATTCAAATGAATCATTAACTTCTGCTCTCTTCTTTTGTTTCAAAAGCACAGATTTTTTTACCTTTTAAACTGCATCTTTTGATATCTCTTCTGCTGGATATACTGCTGTCCTAAAAAAAATAATAATAATTTTTATAAAAAATCCTACACATACCTTGGGAACAGTATTACAGAAAAATTTGGCGGTTTTAAAACCTTGACTTTTCCAAATCGTGGTATACCTTGAAAACAGTTATCGTCCCATGTCTAGCAGTAGGTAGCACATTCGCCTCACAGCAAAAAGGTTGCTGGTTCGAGCCTCGGCTTGGTCAGTCGGTGTTTCTCTGTGGAGTTTGCATGTTCTCCCCATGTTCGCGTGGGTTTCCTCTGGGTGTTCCAGTTTCTCCCACAAGTCCAAAAGCATGCGCTATAAGTGAATTGTCTATAGTGTATATGTGAATGAGTGTGTATGGATATTTCCCAGTGATGGGTTGCAGCTGAAAGGGCATCCGCTGTGTAAAACATATGCTGGATAAGTTGGCGGTTCATTCCGCGGTGTTGCGACCCCAGATTAATAAAGAGACTAAGCTGAAAAGAAAATCAATGAATGAATGAGACTTTCAATTTGTAACAATACAGTATGCTACAACTTGTAACACTGTGTCAAGTCTTCAACTTCGACCAATCAGAAGAGCTCAGGGGCGGGGCAAGTGTTGTAAACTCCTTTTTTAAATAGAAAGTTGGAAATGACCACTGTTTAATTTACCATTATATGATGGCGGAGGAAGCCAGATATCCTGAGTTATAAAGAATGTAACTTCAAGTGCTTATCATAACATATTGGTTTCCAATTTCTAACGGGTCTGTTGTTGTATTTATTACATAGTGTGCATAATATTGCGTCAGTCATGTGGACCTCGCGGTATATGCTGTGCTTTTTTTTAAATTCATTTCTGAGCGCTGCCAAAGACTATAGAATATATGAGGAGACATGTCACTTGTTTTGAATGGGGAAATGTGTAACAATCAATATGGCAAATGAAGGCCCAATCATTGATCGCTATAAATATCTCGGACAAGACATGTGCTTTTACAACAGTTTTTGTGGTCAACAAACACACTGGAATCTCAGCTAATGCTTGCTTTGCAGACACAAGAAATATATTCACATAAGGCTTGAAATCTTTACTTTTAAATGAACCAAATATACTTAAAAACAACAGTTTTTTGGTTTTATAATCTGTATGAAACGAACATGAGGTACAGTCTGTCCTGTCAAATGCACATCACATGACAGCAATAACTCAAACGCCCACAGACTTGTAAACAAAGAGTCGCTGTCATTTCTGAAGGAGATTCACCATCAAGACCAAGTTGTGGATTACTTTAGAAGATCGGCGCGATCTGACAAAGCATTATCCAGAGGATGATAATGTGCAGAATGGCCATAAATGAGGTTGGTGTCGTGATCTTGTTCCTTTTGAGTGCGCATTAGCTTGGACAACCTGAAAATATGCCGATTTTGTTTGATTTGAATGTTTAGAAATGAAACTTAGGAGACAGATGTTGTTTAATTTTAATGTTGTTAATGTTGATTAACAGTTTTGGAGAATTTGATGTTTCCCCATTCAGAAAGAATGCCCGAGCATACTGCCCGAGAGGCGTTTCAAAGATGGCCACCAAATGAAATGACTTTAAAGCCGCGTTTCGCATCTTTAGATGCAAAAATGTGTTCAGTTTGAACAAGCTCTGAGATAGGAATTGAACGTACTTATGCTTTTAGGGTCTAACTATTACAGGACTAAACAAGCCTAGGTACCATTGCAAATCCTTGTTTCTATTGAAAAAAACAAGGCATATCTGTCACAATTGCTAACAAATTCACATTCAAAAGCCAACAGCACTTTTAAAGCTTCCAGAAATAAGAAAAAATGGCCGGTTAAAATGTCTGGAAATTGTATCTGTCAGCACAGGATGTAAGAGCAGCCTAATGGTTATATTAAAATATCTTCTGAAGTAATAATGAATCACATATTACATTTAATTTAATGAGTAGACTAGGCATTCAGCAGCAGATCTGTCAGATTCATTCAGTTGATTTGTCACATGCAAACCCTGATTTGTGAATAATTGTGGAAAATAATAATTAAAAGAGTAATTCATGTGGAGTAATATCTTTGTGAATCCACCTACACAAGTTTCCATGTGTTTGTGTTTGCATGAGAAGCCTCAAAGGAGCACTGCTATGCAAATCAGAAATATGTCAATAAAGTTTGTGCCCAGCAACAAACTCATTCATTTCATTTTGAAACTTTTGTTTTGAATATTTTTGATTGAGAATCCTATGCACATTTGATCCTCCACAGTTCTGCCTGTTAAATGCAAATGCTGTTTACGCCAAGAATAATAACTATACTGTCAACAACAATCTTTGAATTTAACTACTGGCATTATGATCTCATTTCTGTTAATACTTTTCACTAATCATTCCAGCAGTTCTAACCTGTTTTTTTTAGGGTCTGTATGCACAGAACATTTTATATTCCCATTAAGAGTTCTCCTAAACAGCAGTTTTCAGTTCAGTTTTCTCTTAAAGCTGCAGAAACAAACTTTTACTAAGGAGTAAGTCTAAAGCTAAGAGTAAAACCAAGGTTGAGCTATATGAGCTGCTATGGATGATGTCAGCATGAATATTAACAATGCACACAGTGATTGGCTGATGGAGACGAGCCTCTGTCAGAGATTTATTCATGGAAACTTTGTGGAGCACCATATTGTTGCCACGTTCAAATAAATTCAGGCTAAGGGAATAATTGTACTTTAAATAGTACACTACCTGACAAAAGTCTTGTCGTCCATCGCAGTTGTAAGAGCAACAAATAATAACTTGATTTCTAGTTGATCATTTGAAAAAGTGGCAGAAGGTAGATTTTTCTGATGAATCATTTGTTGAACTGCATCCCAATCATCACAAATACTGCAGAAGACCTATTGAAACCCGCATGGACCCAAGATTCTCACAGAAATCAATCAAGTTTTGTCAAAAAAAAAAATCATGGTTTGGGGTTACATACAGTATGGGGGCGTGCGAAAGATCTGCAGAGTGGATGGCAACATCAACAGCCTGAGGTATCAAGACATTTGTGCTGCCCATTACATTACAAACCAGAATGTCAACAGACATTTAACTGACTATATGAAACTTAGCAAGTACATGTCAAGTTACCCTAACCCCAACCCTAACCCAAACCTAACAGTCTACTTATAATCTAATGAGAATTAGTTGGCATGTAGATGCAACATAATTTCAACATCTGAACTCATTTGATTAATTGTCGAAAAAAAAAAAAAAAAATATATATATATATATATATATATATATATATATATATATATATATATATATATATATATACAGTATGTACACACAGCCCCCCAAAATTATTAGCTAAATTAAACTTATTTCTAAACATATTTTATCTTTGCCATGATGACAGTACGTAACATTTGACTAGATATTTTTCAAGACACTAGTATTCAGCTTAAAGTGACATTTAAAGGCTTAACTAGGTTAATTAGGTTAACTAGGCAGGTTAGGGTAATTAGGCAAGTTTTTGTATAACGATGGTTTGTTCTGTAGACTGTCGAAAAAATTTGCATAAAAATGAGCTAATAATTTTGACCTTAAAATGGTTTTAAAAAAATTAAAAGCTGCTTTTATTCTAGCCAAAATAAAACAAATAAGACTTTCTTCTGAAAAAAAATATATTATCATAAAAAATTTCCTTGCTCTGTTAAACATAATTTGGGAAATATTAAAAAAAGATTAAAAAAATTCAAATGGGGCAAATAATTCTGAATTTCAACTGTATGTGTTTATATATATATAGCCCGGCCTTTACTGACTTAAAAATTCTCCTCACTACTGCTACCATTTCACTCATTTAGGAATTAGTTTTAGTGCTAAATGTGTTGTAAAATTTTTCTAGAGCAAAAATTATCAGTTCTAAATTTAGGACTAACAGACCAATTATTTTTTAGATTTTATCCTAAATCGCAACTTTCAGCCTTGAGATGTTTTGTGAGCCCCTGACCTTGAAACAAGTCTAACTATCATCCTTTGTGTGAATGAGCCTTTAGTCTAATTGATTATAGCAAATAAATAATAAGGCATTAAAAAACTTCATCGTTTTGTATAAGTATTATTTTCTTATGTGGAATGTTGTTAAAACACACTTGTAACTTTTAACTGTAATTTGTAACCTTGTAAGGACGTGCACTGCTTGCCCTAATTTAACCCAGAACTAGAGTTCCTTTCTTGAATAGAAGGATGTTTTGTATCAAAGTTACGTTGATGCATATTGCTGCAATAAAAAGTCCCCTTGGGTTCTTTGAAGCAGGTTTCTGAACAACCACTTCAGGTTCTCCAAGATCATTTAGATCCTTTATAGTTAAGCCAAAGATTTATTAGATCCCAAAGCACACCAACTAATGATCCTACCATAGAAGCTTCTGAATACCATATCAGAGACAAAAATGCAGGAAGAGCGAGATGGGTGGAGCACGCATTGACATGTTTTCCCTTCCGTCCACTGGCTTTTTTTCAAATAAAAACATGTTTTTTCAGAGTTCAATTGGTTTTGCCCTTACCTCGACCATTCATGCGTGAACATACGCAAGAAATTGATTGTGATGGACCACACTTCCTGCTCTTGTTTCGCCTGACTGCCAGCCAGCAACCCTAATTTGGAGCCCCGAATGAGCTTCAGTTGGACCTGATAGCTCTTGCTACTTATAAAAAATGTCTCAATTATGAATATTCATCAGCAATCTTCACACATATCGACTTCTTCATTATATAGGTGCGAATGACGATGCCTCGACATGACATGTTTAGACAGGCCCTGGCACCGAAAATGTTTGACAGCTAAAAATGGCAGGAGATTTGCCTTCCATCATTCCCCTCCCCTTCCACTGTTTATTGCCTTGGGCTTTTGAAGTTAAGGGCACTGTGTAAATTATTCATTTTCCTGTGTGAAGCTTACCTCTCAGCCAGGCCAGCTTCAACAAGCCAAGGTAGGAGTGGCACTGTTTGTTGTTTGTTTAGTGTTGTGCGTGTATGTGTGTGTGTGTGTGTGTGCGTATGTGTGGAGGCGGCTTTAAGCTCTTGTGTGTTAATCTTATCGGCGAGCACTCAACTACCGATATGCCTCAGGACTGAGAACGCCAGGCTTTAACATAAACGGCCTATATGGGCAGATGGACATGGCTGAACGTGAGCTTTCCAGGTGAGGTCATCCAAGTGTGCGCCCTGAATGTCTCCAGACAATCTCGAGCACACAGTTTTGGCAGGTCGAGACAGAGCAGATTGAGAAAGCGTTATGGGTTTTGATATTACCCACTAGAGATTACTATCATGCTGACAAAGTGACGCACAAGCGGCAACATTTCCCAAACATCACCAGGGCAGAATGGTTTCTGAGATGAGATGCACAACAGCATCAGGCGGGCGAGCTACAAAGCTGTAAAAACATTGCGTGTGGGCTGAAAGTGGTCAAAACCTATATCGCAGATGGTAGGAACGAACCCAGCACCCTCTGGCACACAGCAGTGTATCTGCACTCGAAGCATTCAGAGTATTCGAGGAGCCCGACAGACACATTTTTATATTTGTAGCATGTCTGGCTGAGAAAGCACCTGTCTGCTCTGCCGATTGGATACCACTGAGCTCGCTGGATGCTCCTGAATTCTAAATATACATGCCGTGATTGCAAAGGCTGGAAATCACAGTTTATATTCTGTTTCTTGACACATCTCGGTGGTCCGTTGTGGAGCATATTTGAAGGAACTTTCTTTTAGTACTAATTAGGTAATTACAGAAAATAATTTTGATTTGTCAATCCATCTGTCCTTTCATACAAGCATTTGATTTGCCCTCTTTCTGTAATCGAATGCAAAGCTTGCATTCAGATCTGACGCTGATCAATCAACCATAGGATACAATAATAATAATAATAATAATCATAGTAATAATAATAATAATAATGATAATAATAGTAATTCCTTACATTTATATAGCACTAAACACATTTTGGGGGGAATCTCCTCATCCACCACCACTGTGCGGCATCTACCTGGATGATGCAATGGCAGCCATATTGTGCCAGACCGCACACCACACACCAGCTGATTGGTGGAGAGGAGACAGAGTGATGAAGTCAGTTATTATATGGGGATGGTTTGGAGGCCATGATAGAAGCCTGGAGAGGCCAGTGGGCAAATTTGACCAGGATGCCGGGGTTAAACCTCAATCTTTTGGGACTTTTATCAACCACAGAGAGACACGACCTCGATTTAATCTCATGCGAAAGACGGTGCTCACTGAGCAGTATAGAGTCCCCATCAATATACTGGGGCGTTAGGACCCACACAGACTGCAGGTTAACCGCCCCCTGCTGTCCTCACTAAAGCCTGGTTTATACATCCGATAGTTTGCGCACGGCTAATGTGATGTCATCACGGTGTTTGCGGAGGTTTGCTTTGGCTGCGTGCGACATGATTGCGGCTGGTGGAGTGCATGAAATTTTTTGAGACTCGAGCAAACAGTTCGCGCGTCACCGCGTTTCATTTGAGTTAAATATTGAATCATTTTGAAGAGATTTTGTCTGAAACAGGCACGGCTGTACAGACATCTTTATGATCCGTCCATGTGTGATCATGGGGATAACCAGATGGACAATAAATTTTGGCTAGAAATTGCAACAGCCGTGGGAAAGGAGGAACTTTTTGTAAAAGTTTGGAAAAACCTGAAGGATAAGTTTGTGAAAGCCAAAACAGATTATTTAATTACAGAAATATGTTCTGTTGTCATTAATGTTTTAATAAACTTTAATAGGTAAAACTGTCCGAGATATTAACAAAAGCAAGTGATGTATCAAAGTTTGATTTTAAAAAATCGTGAATGGTTTTAAAAATCTTTCCAATCATTAAAATAATTTATAAAAATAATAAAAATTATTCGTTTAAAAATCTTCAATGATATTAATGATATGACGTACTTCCAGAAACTTTCTATTTCTATAATTATCCGTCTGATTTTACGGTCAGTTTCTTTCGACCGCCCCCTGTTGTTTTAAAAAATATCACAATGGCGAACACGTCAAGTATAATGTCTCGTTCATTTCGTGAGGTGTTCGTGCAGTCAGCAGAGGTGCGGCTGTACACTTCCAGCAGCAACCTAGCTTTCCCATGTGGTCTCCCACCCTGGTACTGACCGGGCGTAGCCCTGCATAGCTTCAGAGGGCAATCATGTGAAAGTTGC
This sequence comes from Danio aesculapii, assembly GCF_903798145.1. NCBI lineage: Eukaryota > Metazoa > Chordata > Actinopteri > Cypriniformes > Danionidae > Danio > Danio aesculapii. Next base: position 20,872,761 of record NC_079450.1, on the reverse strand, counting down.
AGAGAGCTAGGTGCCAGCATATATAATAGAGTTCCTGCCATATACAATGTTATTATTACTATATTGTGACTTTACAATATTTTTTTCTATCCCATCTTAATAGGTATACTTCAAGTGAAATCAAAGAAGATATGAGTAAGGTGATTTCAACAGATTTGGGCCAATACAGGAGTCTGAATCAACTTGCCGAAGCAAACTTTCTAGAAAAGTTTGTTAAACACCTTCAAATTTGTCAGTGGTGACAACATAATATGTAGGTTGTGGCTCTAAAGGCCTTGCCTTTTTTGACGTAAAAACCTTCTGTAGTTTAGAATTTCTTTGTTGTGTCTAAATCAGATGTCTTTGAATAAAAATATTAATGAAGATTATAAAAAGCCTTTCTTTTTTAATATATATGGGTTTTAAGCCATCTGTGTGTGGATTTCAAAAACAGCATTGTCTGAGTGTTTTGAACAACCCGACAGACTGAGAAACTGTTCAGGAACTGTTCACTGTTCAGTTCATGTTTGAAATCAGGTCATAATTGTATTCTGTTTCATTATAACTATTATATAAAGAGTCAGCCAACTGCTTTGCATAACTGCTGTAAAAACTGCCATATTATCTGAGTATTTAGACCAGCTCAACATGGCCAATGGTGTTAAGTTTGAGGTGGGTCTTTGGTCCAGTAATGACAGATTTGAAATGTTTAGGAAACCTGTTTGAAAACAGTCATTCTTTTCAAATCCAGTATTGCAAAGATGGTCGATGAAGTAAGGATTATATACAGTATAGTAAAAAAGTAAGTCACAGTAGGCTACTAAAGAGTACTCAAAATCTGGATGACCTACTACTTTCTGCATACAATGGATACTATCCCATGAGGCCATTGGACAGGATTTACACATGGGGATATAGTGAGTCCAGAACACATTCATTTAACACATTCATTCATTCATTTTCTTTTCGGTTTAGTCCCTTTATTAATCAAGGGTCGCCACAGCAGAATGAACCGAAAAATTATCCAGCATATGTTTTATGCTGCGGATGATCTTCCAGTCGCAACCCAACATAGAGAACCACCCATACACACTCCTTCACACACACATACACTAAGGCCAATTTAGCTTATTCAATTCACCTATACCGCATGTGTTTGGACTGTGTCCAGGAAACCGGAGCCACACATATTCAAGCTATTTCAAACATTTTTTTTTATAATAGGCAAGCCTAGCCTAGCAACATGGAAGTATTAAAGTTGTGTTGAACAGTAAGTTGCAAACAAAGAAAACTATTTTAAATAAATGGTGTTTGCTTTCTTTAAACTCCATTTTCTCCTTAATAACCTAACTGAGTTATGACCTTGATGACACCTTGACACCACAGCCAGACTAAAACCACTGGGTTTTTTGAGAGGATAAAAAACACTCCAGCAAATTCAATCAAAGCTCAGAGTTTTGTTAATCTGAAGCAAACAAACCCAGTCTGACTAAAATCCAGAGATGCTGTAATCACGCAGGCAGCCCAGTGAAACTCCAAAGCGGTCTATACCACGTTGGTTCTTCCAGTATGATCGAGTTGGGGTTTTCCACACTACAAACTATAGAGGGATTTGTAAGTCACGTGAGTGATATTCACACTGCATTTGTGTACCATATAGTGTGCACAAAAAACTGACGTTGAGTTAGTCAACGTGTAGCACAGTGAGAGCCTCCTTCCTGTTTCTTGATAATGTGGTGAGATTTACAGTATGCGACATGCCTCTTTACTCGGCTTTACACGCGCACCCATGTCAGTCAGTGAAAACCGCCACAAACACTTTCACTATATGCTGTGGTTCTCAGAAATGGTCCCATTATTGACAACTGATTTGCTTTACTACCACATAAATTATGTCACTGACAAAAATGACTTTGCTGCAGTTCAAACGAAACAATGTGTATTTCATATTAACTCTCGTGACGACATCGATAGTAACTGTATGACGTTTTACCAGTGTTGTCTACATTCAGGCCTATATTATTTTTAGTCAGAAAAACAAAAGAAATAAAAAAGGTTGTGCTGCCCCCATGTGGTTGACGAATAATTCAGCTTGTTTGTGACCACAAAGTGTTAGCCATTTAAAAAAACATAAAACAGCAGATTTTTTTAATCTAAATGTATTTTAAGGCAATAAAAAAATAAAATAAAAAATCAATTAAAAAACAAACAAACAAATCTTTCAATAAAGCCACTTCTCCTTTTTTACTTTTCACTGGCTTAAAGGGCACCCATGATGAAAATCAACTTTTGTAAGCTGGTTTGGACAGATCTGTGAGTGTAGGTATACTGAGTCTAGGCATACTGTAGGTATAAACACATTCATTCATTAATTTTCCTTCGTCCCTCATTCCCACAGCAAAATGAACCAACTTATCTAGCATATGTTTACACAGCTACAAGTACTGAGAAATGTACACTGCTGGAGTGATATTAACACAAGTGTCTTTTTAAAAATTGCTGACGTTAAAATAGGACCCAAATCCCAGTGATTTTGAGGCCCACCGCAAAGTGAAGTAACAGGTGTGTACCACCGAATTGGTTGACAGGCGTCATGTTTCTATAATAACATGTATACATATGTCCACAGAACTTTTTTTTTTTTTTTTGCAAATAAACTGGGATTAAAATGTTTGTTCCAACTCTGATTTATATACGTTTTATAAATTTACCACTATAATCACAACGACCACATGGTGTCAGTAAATGCTTATGTGTGTGTCATTATTTCAGAAAGGTTTGAATAAACTCCACCTCAAATACATGAAATAAACTTACTTGGTATTTTTGACTATTGGGCTGTATTTCAGCTTCATCCAAGCCTATCGCTGTCACTGTGCTGTTTATCTGACGTAAGACATGATGAGAAGTAGACACACACACGCAGGCACGCACGCACGCACACACACACGCACACACACGTGGAAACAAAGGGCGGGAGAAGCAGCTCATTTGCATTTAAAGCCACAGGCTACAAAAACATTACTCAAGACACTAAAATGAGCAGATTCTGGAGGCTATAATAAATAATCTGATGGGTATTTTTAAGCTGAAACTTTACAGACACATTTTGTAGACATTAAAGGATTATATTACATCGTGTAATGGTGCCCTTTAACAGAAATGTAATGTGTGAACTAGCTACATTTTACAGATGTCATTTTTGCATCATATATGAAAGTGTTGTATAATAAAAGTTAATCTGTCATCTGACAAATGACACATTTTTATAAGTTTAAAATGTTTTTAAAACAGCATGTTTATCATATGTGTGTGTACTGCAAATGGCATTTGTGTGTGTCTCATCGTTTCAGAAAGGCTTGAATAAACTTCACCACAAATACATGAAATAAACTTGGTATTTTTGACTAATGAGCTGTATTTCAGCTTCATCTGAGTCTGTCTCTGTCACTGTGCCGTTTATCTGACATAACGCATAATGAGAAGAAAACATGGACATGGGAATGGTGGGCGAGAAGCAGCTCATTTGTATTTAAAGCCACAGGCTACAAAAACAGCTACACTGCATTCAGACATAAAATGGGCAGATTCTAGAGGCTATAGGGGAATTACCAACCTACGTCACACATGACGACACACGGGTTCAACCACGCATACTGGTTGCAATAGCAAAGATGTCGTGTTGTGCGGTAGGATACCAAAATCGAAAGTCCAAAAATAGACAACTTAAATTTTACCATACACCACACTGCTTTTAATGCCAACCACAGGCGTCTTTGGCTAACAGCCATCATAAGAGCTGAATGGAGTGGGGCCGGAGTGGGACTTGCTTTCAGCCCTGGACTTTTAAGCCTTAGACCGGCCCACCTCAGTTCACAACTGACTATATTAAAATAAGGTCATTTCCAATTCACTTTCTAATGACACTATTTTCAAGGAAACAGCAGCTTTAGAACTTCAAATGTTTTTCATAGATATGAGAACATTAAAGGGTAGCTAAATCTCCAACACTATTCTTTAAAACATCACAATGTCCTTTCTTGCAATATCTGATTATATATTCTGTGCAAAATTCTTTATATATATCCAGTACTTTGTAACGGTGGTCACACAAAAAATAAATATGTACACCTACATAAGTAACCCAAACAGTAATATATGTCTTAACACTAAAAGTGAAGAAAAAAAAAATAAAATACTTGAGAGGTTCAGTCTCCGGTCGACAGCATCCTAACGCAACATGCTGACCACTGGACCACAATGGCACTGTTATGCCAGTGCGTGTGGAAGAAAAAAGTATTGCACTGTCATCTGCAAGACTCTTTTAAACACGGTATTACTTTCTATTGATGGCTTAATCTCATTAAACAAGTGTAATATTCATTAATATTAATTATTCGAATTCTTATATTCACAAAGGTGCCGTTGTTTGGGGTCGAATGATAGTTACATCATCATTAACCTGCAGGCTGCATTTTGCTCACGGAGCTGCGAGAAAATAAATAAAAAGAGCGGAGCTGCAGCAAAATAATGAATAAAAAGAATGAGGCTATGGACAAATAAATAAATAAATGAAAAAAGTGTGACTGCTGAGAATGCAAGCAGCTAAGGACACCGGCCCTCACGGCCAAAAAACAGACCGACCCACTGGGAATTCTCCCGGTCCTCCCGATTAGCCATTCCGGGCCTGTGAGGACCTAATTAAAAATGCTTGACTCTGCAGTTCTCATTTTATATCAGTTAAGTTCACGCTATGCTGAATCACACACATTACTCGTTTTTGACTGCAGCTTTGTGTGATTTCAGCAAAAACAATTAAATATTGTTAATTAAACTGCGGACATTGAATACTAAGAATGAAATGTAAAAATGTAAGTTCACATACCCTGCCGTACAGATGCAGTTCGCTGTTAGAATGCAGTTGTTTTGCTTGTTGATGATTACCCAGGCCTTGTACAGTTCCGTCTTCTTTCCTTGTCTTTGGCTAGACAGAACCCCGGTTTTTAGCACTACGTTACATAGTGTTGAATCTGGTAATTATTTCTTGCACATGACCACACAAAACAACTTGTAGGCATCCAAAGACTTGTAGGCCTTTAACTTCTCTCTTACATCACTTGGAGTTTCAATGAGATAGTTGTATATTTCAGGGTGGACGTGGTCGGGAGGGTGCTATCGCAAATGGACTTGTCAGACGAACGCCGCTCACTTTAACGTTAATTTTGCAGAATAACTGTGCTTATCACTGGGTGACTAGCTGTTATAATACGCTGAAAGCATTATGTAAATAATATATATAATATGTAATTAATATAACTTATTTCTAAGACAAAAACAAACTCTGTACCGCATTGGATGTCATTCCCTCGCTGTATATGCTAGTGCTCCCGTTATTTTTCTCGTCTCGATACGCGCGCATCCTGAATGTTTACAAACCGGTAATTCACCTATAATAAATAATCTGATGGCTATTTTGAGCTGAAACTTCACACTCACATTCTGAAGACACCAAAGGCTTATCTTACATCTTGTTAAAAGCCTAAAATAGGTGCCTTTTAAAGAAATATACTCCGTGAACTAGCTACTAGTTACAGAACGTCATTTTTGCCTCATATATGAAAGTGTTATATAATAAAAGTGAATCTGTGATCTGACAAAAGACAAAACACAAAATAAAAACAGAAGAAAAGCTCCAATTTTTTTTATTTTGAAGCTTATGGAGTATAACGCTGTCATTGTATGCACTCTAACCATGTTGTATAAAAAGTACAAACAACAAAGACAATGTAAACATCAACACGATATGAAATACAGGCAGTAAAGCTGCAGTCACACTAGACTTCCTTTCACATGCATCTGAACACAAGTGCATACTAAAAAGTCTGCTGCTTTGTTTTGACCTGCTAATTGGTATGAGAAAAACACATCTGGCTAACAGAAGATCTAAATGCCACTGACTGACCTCTTCATACAACGAAAATAAACTTAAATACTGAACCGTCTGCAGTGCTGCTTCAAAGTGGAGTAGATTTCGAACATAGAAGAAACATTTCGAACAATGTTATTTGCCATTTACAATTGATTCAAACAGATGGCATGGATCCTGTTGCACACATTTGATAACTGACCAGTGATTTCGGATGCTTAAAGTCTAGTGTGACTGCATCATAACTTCTAAATGAGTAAAGTGTATAAAGTGGATGAGTTGTGGTCTTTGAGGTGTCCGTCCAGAGCGATCTCCAGCATGATGGAGGAGTTCTAGTGTTTATTTGGAATTGATTAGTCTCGTATAAAAGCCATAGAAAACACCATTATTGATGTACGATGAAAAAATATACAATTAAATGTACGTCTCAAAAATCGAGGCCCAAAAAAACGGCCTGTATACTGTCCACTTCACTGCTTCAGTCAAGTTTGAACAGGTAAAATGTTCTAGAACGATACAACCGTAAGTGTAACGTGAGAATAACCGTAAGAACATCAGTTATAAAAAACGATTATAACAGAGCTATAATTAATAACCAAATTCACTAAAAACAGAAAAAAGGGAGTAATGAATGAAATGGAGGGACAAGAGGAGGGAGAAAAGCTTCCCAATCCTCTGCTACAGTACTGGGGGATTAAAGAATCCCAGCATGCCGTGCGTTTTGAAATGTGCTTAGAAGGGGTAACGTTTGAGGTTGAGACAGTGCCATCATGGTAAACGCCCCTCTTTCAGTCTGTCAATGTGGAAGGAGAGTTTAAGGGCAGGACCCAACTTTAGCCCCATGTATTTCATCATGACATCACTGCGGAGCAGCAGGAGAGCTTTGCCATCGATTTCCTGTAACACAAGAGTATCACTTAGACCTGAGATTGTTAAGCATTTTATTTACTCATTCATTTTCTTTTCGGCTTAATCCCTTTATTTATCAGAGGTCGCCAATGCAGAATGAACCGCCAACTTATCCGGCATATGTTTTAAATAGCAGATGCCCTTCCAGCTGCAACCCATCACTGGGAAACACCCAGATACTCTCATTCACACACATACACTATGGACAATTTAGCTTACCCAGTTTACCTATAGCGCATGTCTTTGGACATGTGGGGAAAACTGCGCCGCCTTAAGCATTTCATTGCTCAAAAAAAAACCATTTTCTCAAAAAAGGAAAATATTTTTGTCTCAAAGTGGAAATTTGTCAGAGGATTGATCATAAATAAAAAATTTAAATGAAGATGAGCATGCTAGTTCAAACAACTCAAGACTTTGGCTGGTGAAATAGCAAGAAAAGCAGAAAAAACTGGCTTAAAGGGGTAGTTCACCCAAAAAATTTTAATTCTGTAATTATTTACTCACCCTTTACTTGTTAAGAGTTTCTTCTGAAAAATAAGTTATTTTGAAGAAAACTATAAACCTGTAACCACAATCATGGTATCTTCCATCCATTCCATATATATATAAAAAAAAAAGAAAACGCATTTTTCAGTTTTTCTTTTGCTCACAAAAAAAAAAAAAAGAGATTTTGGCTCGATTTTTGTTTTTTGGTTGAGGGTAGGAAAACAGAGAAATGACTTTAAAATTCATTATACACATGTAGGCGATGCTGAAACGCCCCTATTCCTCTGATTGGCCAACCAAATCTGAACTCGTAACACCACCCTCAACATACCCTCAACTATATATATATATATATATATATATATATATATATATATATATATATATATATATATATATATATATATATATATATATATATATATATATATATATATATATATAATTATTATTAATATTATTGTCAATAGCCTATTATTATTATTATTTAGGCATACAGTCTGAAACAATCCAGGTGCTGCTCAGAAATGGTTATCTTTGCTCAGCATCAGGTGTACAGCAGCAAGAAGTTTGGCGGCAAACTATTACCTTATTTTAATGACAAATGTGTAATAATACTGCTAATTTACGTTTTTAATTCATTTATGCATACGCAATAAAAAACCTGCTAACTGATCAAATGATAGAATATGTAAAAATTGTTTCAATATATAATTAAATAATAATAATAAAAAACCTGGGTACGATTCGCAGAAGACTATTATTTTGAGGGCGACGTCCCGAACTCAGATTTGGTTGACTAATCAGAAGAAAAAGGGCGTTTCAGCACCGAATTTTATGATGAATTTTAAAGTTGTTTATCCATTTTCCTACTATAAACCAAAAAATGAAACGCCCGTTTTCTCAGTTTTTTGTTTGAAAACAGATATGGAATGATAGCCTGGAAGATACCCTGATTAACCACTGACCTCTATAGTATTTGTCCAACAATGAAAGTAAATAGTTACAGGTTTTTAGCTTTCTTCAAAATATCTTCTCTTGTGTTTGGAACGACTTGAGGGTATGTTCATTTTTATTTTTGGGTGAACTACTCCTTTAAGACTGTCAGTGGTGGCCAGTGGCTATTAGTACAGTAACAAAGAATTTATATGAAACATTTCTTTAAAGTAAAATAGTAACATCAGGCTATATAACGCTTCCAGTTTTCTGTTTGAAATGTAAGATTGTTAAAATGATAATAAAACTTTTTAGTATTCCTCACTTACGTGTTTGCGGAAGAGGTCTGCATGTGGTCCGAGCTGAGGGTCGATGTCTCTGATGAACTGCATGACGTCCTCCACTGTCCATAGGTTTGGGTCTTGTCCACTGGGTCGCGGGCTTTCCCTAGAGCTCAGAAAGCGTTCTGAACCTAGACAGTAGTAAAAAGGCATCAGTTAAAATGTTGTCAGCTTTTTAAATCCATAACGTGTTCACATAATTGCATTTAAATAATAAGGTCCAAAAGTCCCTAACCCTGCTTTCAACTCCACCAGATATTGAATAAACAATTTAAAATCCATTCAGCCAATCTCTGGGTCTGGTGGAAGCACTTTTAGCTTAGCTTAGCATAAATCATTAAATCGGATTAGACCATTAGCATCTCAATAGCATAGCATTTAAATAACTTTCCTATTTAAAACTTGACTTTTTGTAGTTACATTGGGAATGAGAGTATAGTTCCCAGCTATATTGACTTAAAAAACAACAACTTTATACTGTCTGTAGATCTTAGTACAGTGAAACTACGAAGAGCCACGCTTTAACCAGGATAATTTATTTAATTTTTTTTTACATTTTTGAGCGAGATGCTTACAGTCGATTCAATTCGAACAACTTGATTTAATCCGTTTACAAGTTCTTCTAAAAAAAGATTGAAAGTGTCCAAGCTCAAAACTATTTTAAACTTATTAATTACCCTTATGGAGCTAATAATATGCCAAAACAATCTGAATTTGAATTGTACTGTTTTGAATTATTAACAATTGTAATTTAATAAAACGGAATATTTACATGCTATTAAAAATGTTTTGAATTTCAATTTCTTAATCTGAATTTGAATTTCTTAACTTTAATATTGAACATCTGAAATTTAAGACAGAATTTTTTCTAACTCAGATTTTTATATTCAAACCTCAAATTCAAATTGAAAAAAAAAATTAAATAGCATGTAATTATTCAGCTTTAATAAATTACAATTGTTAATCATTTAAATGAACACAATTCAAATTCAGATTGTTTTGGCATTTTATTAGCTCCATATACCCTCGATCAGAATGATGAAAATGAATGGCAGTTATAAATATGGACGAAAACAGAAAACGACATGAATGTCAGAAGTCTCGCATGTGATTAGTAACATGGGAATAATGACCGACTGTTCCTAAAACGACAGTTTTAAACTGAAATATCAGATCACAATCAGAATTAGAAAGTAAGAGTGTGATTGAGCACACAAGGAATTTGCTTTGGTGACTTGTCTGATTTAACAGCAGACACATAACAAAAATAAAAAGCATGAGAGAGCTCTACTCAACAACATCAGGTTAAAATTACATCTTAAATCCATGATTGCCACTGTAAGAATTAGTTTTATAGTGCAAATACATTTTAAAGGCGAGTCGTTTGTGTACCTGTTGAGCCCAGACGATGCAGTTTTCCAGGTGAGTTGCTATTCTGAGACAGGGAGCGCTTTGTTAAGCTGTGTCCAGGAGATAAGTGCGTTTTCTCCAAAACGTCAGAGCTGCCAACCCCATTTTCCATGAGGAACGGTTCTGGATCAAGTGCAAATATACAAAAACACTCCATATAAATCTTACGAAAGATTTAAATGGTTAAATCAGGGTTGTTGCAGGTATCACCAAGTCAAATTTAAGACTTTTTAAGACATTATGAATTAAATTTCAGATGTCTAGAGGACTAAACGCTAAGGATTTTTTTCTAATGTCCAGGTTGTTCTGGAAAATATTTTTACTTGTCTCATCAAAAAAAGTTATCAGCCACATATTTTAAAATATGCATCAGAACAAGCAAACCCTGGTTCACATACTCTTTTTTTAAACATTACTTTACTTAAAAACTATAATAAACTAATTGCATGCACAAGAATCTGTCTAGGTTTGGTAAACGTTTTAAGATGTATGATGTGAGATGTATTGTTGGTGATTGGATGTGTGTCAGCCTGATTGTGAAGCTTTACAAGGACATAGAAAATGTAAACCCATTAAAATGATTTAAGACCTACAACACAATATTTCAGTCAATTTAAGACGTAACATGTCAGAATTCTGCCACTTCGGTCTTGTTAATTCTTGTTTTGGTGGCAGAGTCCAGACAATAGTCCTGTCATGTCTTGTATGTTGTGCTCTGCTCGAGTTTTCTCAGGTCGAGCACGCATTTTTCCCATCATTGTCGGTCTTTGTCATTGTATAAGCGCCATCTTAGCTGCGCTTTGGCTGTGCGTGCTCCCACTTTAAGATGTCTGGGCATACTCGGGATGTGAGCTTTCGTCCTGGTGTTTGTGTTTGTTCTGTCTGCAGCGTGCTGTTTCATTCTCAGCGTTTCAGTCTAGTTAGTTTCGGTTGATGCTGGGATGGAACATGATTGCAAGTGTGAGTGCACGGTAAGTGTTTTTATTTATCATGTACTCATGTCTTCTGTTAGTGTTGTGTTTAGCATATGGTTCATGTTTACATGCGCCGCGTGTTTTAGTGTTTCATGTAAACACGTGGATAAAGAATTCTCTCATTAGCTGCGTGTTCTAGTCCCATTTTACATGAGCACATGGCTTGTGTTGTTTCTTAGTGTCATGTGCTCTCCCATATATTGTCTAGTCCCACCCAGTTAACTAGTTAACCTGTTATTAGTTTATTCAATTCACCTTTTTGTTAATTCTTTCTCTTTATAGTCTCCTCTCAGTTCTGTGCCAGTTTTTTCATCGATTATTGCCTTGTCCTGTCGTGTCCAGCCCTGATTCCTGCCAGCCTGCCCAGTCAAGTTTTTTTGTTTGTTATGCTAATGTTTTCTCCCTCTGGGTTGTTTATGTTGCCTTTTTATTTTCTTTTTATTATTAATAAACTCATTTGAGTTCCTGCACTTGAGTCCTCGTCCTTTCCTTTCCCGAACCATGACATTATAAGGCCTAAAATTTATTTTTTTAAATTTAAGACATTGTAAGCGTTTTTAAGACCCCACAGACAACCTGTAAATACTGTAACAGCAGTGAAACAGTGTGAAATACCTTCAGAGGAGAGACGGTGGTTTTTAGATATTTTGTGTGGTACAGGTTTGCTGTTATAGGCGTCATGCTGGAGGAATCTCTTAGTGCCCCGACCAGGTCCAGAACTCAGACTTTCTGCAAAGTTTCTTCTTTCTACAACACACATGAAGCACTCTTTTTTTAAAGCTCAAAAGACAACACTGGGTGAGAGCAGACATGTTTGCATGAACGCTGACCTGTGTACGTCCGACTGTCATAGTGAACTCCACCCAGAGGGACGGGCTGATTGCCGAACAATGCGTCGCAGTGCAGGTTGTGACAGAGCTTCTCCAGGAAGCGCAGCACATACGTCACACTGTTCACTGCCGGCAGTGTTAGAGTGTGCTGCTGCTGCTCAAAGCAGGCTGTTAAAAGTCAAAAGAGCAAAGTTTAGTGGTTACTAGGGGTGATGTACTGGACCAAACCAGAATGAAGGTTAGGTGCAGCTTTTCGGTGCCTCTAAAAGCCCAAGCTATTATTTAGTATTGCTTTTGCAGGGTTAGATGCCATAGGTTTATTTGTGAATTTATGTAAATTAATTGTTTTGTATTTACTTTTAGTTTTACGTTTAGGTGTACTTTAAAGGGCACCTATTTTACCCCTTTTTCAAGATTTAAGATCAGTCTTTTGTGTCTCCAGAATGTGTCTGTAAAGTTTTAGCTCCAAAAAATACTGCATATTTGTAATACAAATTGCATTAATAAAATACATATTTTTAATTATCAAACTGCACTAAAATTTGTCTGGTAGCATTTATTTTAATAACAAAATTGATTTTAGTTGTATTTAATTATTGTAACCCTAGTTTGTGCAAGCTGACCTGATATGAGTTCTCCTCCATGGCCTGGTTTGAGGCAGGAGAAAACTGTGTTCTGGTTATGTGCACAGTCTACACAGGCCTGAACACACTGCTGCAGCACTGAGGAAGCTCGGCCAGGCCCAAAGTGATCTGGGAGAGACTGGACACGTCGTGTATCCAGATGGGGACCCACGTTCCCATGCTTATTCAGGTACACACACACTGAAACAGGAAAATTGTTAGTAATGCAAGTATGCATCAGTGGAATACTTCTTTGCAATGGTAAGCCTGAAAATATACACATGCAGTAGTACCTGTAGGGGCCTGTAGGGCGGCTTTAGGAATTGTGGCATTGTCCATCGGGACTGAGCTGGTGTCTGGTTCTGGAGTGCTACTGCTTGGGGAGGAGGGCATTGGGTTGGGTATCAATCGAGGCTTTCTCTGTGTGAGACAGTAAAGAGGAGTTTGCATAAATAACACTGCCTTATAGTGGTCCGTTTGGTTTCTAGGATTGATATGTTGAAAATCGAACCTTTACACCAGGTTTGGGGCCTCGCTTTTTTGGGAGTTTAATGGGATCTGTTGGGTTTTGCTGCACTTTTTGGGTCCAGCTGGCTGGTAGTTTTCCTCTGGGTTTGCTGATAGGTCTACCGGGACCTCCAATTGTTTCCTCAAGCCATGCTGTCTTTTTAGCCCAGCTCAACTAGAAGACAACATAAAAACACATTCAAACTCAAGTTGATACTCTGAAAACTAATGATACCAGCTTAAGTACTTAACAGAACCTTTTTTTACAAGCAACCCAGAAAATCAGATGGAAATTAAATAGACTGTTTACTGTATATCAGCAGTATTTAACCAGCACAGTAAAGCTGGTGGATGGGACCACAGCTAATAAATATGATGTTGACGTGTGTTTGATTTTCAAAAGCACCAGACTGCTTTTATTTTGCATTTATAAACGTCAGCCGGTTTTGGGCTTGTTCAAAATGAAAGGATTTCTGGCAGCTAATATTTAAATTTCTCTCTTACGCATTAAATACCTATATAGAACCATATATTAATACCTATATAGGCCATAATTTACATTTTTGGGATCACACCACCGTCCCTATGTTTTACCAAAAGCAAGATTAATGTGATTGCCTTTGCTACGCTTTTAGCTAGAAGATTAATATTGCTGAAATGGAAGGAAAAACTTCCTCCAACCTTTAAGTAATGGCTTATAAAACTCCTACACCACCTGACCTTAGGAAAAATACGATATGCTATAGGAGGCCGTACTGATATGTTTTTTCATATCTGGCAACCTGTTTTAGATCACATAAAAAAGATGGACCCCCTCAGTCATTTTAGAAGAGTAGAACCTCTCCTAAATCCTTGTTTTCCTTTTTTCTCTTTTTTTTCTTTTCTTCCCTTATATATGAGAGTAAAATATGTTTTACTTAATTTTATTATTTATTTGTATTTTATCTTAATATTATTTATATATTTTTATAGAACCTAAATGTATGTGTGCGACAGGTTTTTTTTGTTTGTTGCGTAAAAAAAAAGAAAAAGTGAAAAGTTTTGTATTGTATGTTTCATAACTAATGTGTTCAATAAAAAAAACTTTTGAACAAAAAAACTAAATGTCAGGCGCAAAATATAGGCATAAAAAGTGTGGAGACATGTTTATTCATTCATTTATTCATTTTCTTTTCGGTTTAGTCACTTTTTTAATCTAGGGTCGCCACAGCGGAATGAACCCCCAACTTACCCAGCATATGTCTCACGCAGTGGATGTTCTTCCAGCCACATCCCACCACTGGGAAATCCATACACACTCATTCACACACGCACACTCATACACTACGGTCAATTTTAGCATACCCAATTCACCTGTACCACATGTCTTTGGACTTGTGGGGGAAACCGGAGCACCAGGAGGAAACCCACATGAAGTTGGGGAGAATATGCGAATGGAGACATGTTTATTTAAATTTAAACTTCTTTTAAGTAAGTATGTTATGTGTGAGATGGCAGTGCTAGCAGTAATATACCTGTGTTGAGCATGTTTAAATAGAAACAAAATGGAAAAGCAACACAGTGCAATGTAAAAACATTCTTTGTGAGAATGGCTCCGTACTTGCATGACGGAAAGCTAAGTATCAAATCCCCAAACACAACAGAAAACCTATAATGCAACCTTGCTATTAATAGACTTTGGGCAAACATGAAGATAGGGTCAGTCATGACCGATTGGTTAGGGAGTTGGACTTACGGTCACTCAGAGAGTGAATGAACCACGCTCTTACCCAGCTGAAGTGCCCCTGAGCAAGGCACCTAAGCCCTAATTACTCCCTGGGTGCTGGAAGCAATAGCTGCCCACTGCTCTGGTTGTGTGCTCACTTTGTGTGTGTGCTCTAACTCCTCACTTGGTGATGTTTGATAAACAAATTTCGGGAGGAGCACGCGCAGAAGTTTCAGTATCAAATACGTCATTGACAATTATTCTATTATCCAATCAGTTCTTGACCAAACCCCTATATATACCAAAGCTGTCTTACCTGCAGCATCTTACGACTTTAGCATCCCTCCACCACCCCGTCACCTCACCTCTTAAGCATTACTATCCCGGGGGGAGCGTTCTGGGGCCGGGCTAGATACTTCGCTCGAATCCCTATTCCTCTTTGTTTCCTGATAAGAGGAATGGCTCGAGTTTAGGTGTCTTCCCCGAGCTCAGAGCCCTCTCCCCGGACAGCACGCCAAATACGCTTTATTCTGAAACTGTTGCAAGTGTGAACTCGTGAAAAATGGGATTGAGCATGGATGGGTTAAAAGCAGAGGACTAATTTCGATTATGGGTGAAACCACACCTGACAAGGCTCATTTTACTCAAATTGATAGCTTTTACATTTTAAAGGATTTAAATGAGAAATGTATGAAAATATTTGTTATCTCCCATGTGATAAAAGATGTTATCAACAATGATAATACCAGCTTTGTTGTTATAACAATGGGCAAGCAGACAATTTTGAGTAAGTGGCTGCACTGCATGATGAACGTTATTAAAATGCAGTTAGACTTCGGATGATTCAAGATAAGGAAACATGAAATGTATCTCTTCAAAGCCTTTTTTTTCATATTCATAATATGAAGCATCACCAAGCAAGAGTGTTGCTTTCCTGAATAACAGCACAAGTGCAATCATGTAAGTGAAACAATTCAACAGTTTGTATTGTGAGTAACATTTCAGACAATATTGTGTGTAATTAGTTTCATTGACAAAAAATAGTGCTGCTTTTAATTCATGAATAAACCCTTTTTCTTAATAAATCTTTCAATTTTTTGAATGAGCTAATGATTCAATAATCAAATCATACAGATAGTATATTGCTTAGTGTTTTTGATCACGCATTCATTAGCCATTATCTACAGGTGATTTTAGTGTCATATATACTTATTCTGGCAGGGTTTTCACTCTTAGCCAAATGTCAAAATCCTGACTTCATCTTAAGTGAGGACTTCGCCTAAAAAGCTGAAATTTATAGGACTACAAAGAACAGAAAAAACAAGGTGCCCTTGTGATTAGCATAATATTAAAATTGTTAGAGCATGACTATAACTTTTTAATTCATTTAATAGTCATTAGGGTAGCAACAGTGGGTAATTTACTTCAGATTTTAAAAGAAATTAAAAGAACAACGAGCATCGAGTCTTTGAAGTTGTCAGTTTGTAGTCAAAGCACTTGAAATTGACATGTTCGCCTTCATTAACTGGTACAACCTAGTTACTACATGTGACTTAAGAATAAAATGATACTGAAAATAACCTAACCAACCTGTGAAAAACAACCTATGAAAAAATAATGGTATAAAAATATATGGTATAGAAAAATTACATTTTGATTAGGGATGTAAGAACTATTGATTTTGGCTGTACGATTATATTCTGAGGAATAATTATGGTTTAATGGTTATCACAATTATTATGCATTCATTAATTTCAAAACATTACTTGTTTAGAAAATCACATGAAAACCCCATATATTTTAAAGTCTTGTTTATAACTATATTATTATAACTTGTTTGGTATTTTCCTTTTGAATTATTTTTTTGGGGAGTAGAAATGTGTATATTCCATACAAAACATGAAGCTGAACGGTCAGTTCTTGTCACGTGACTCGCCGTGTGCTTGTGCCATTCTTTCATCTAGGTGCGCCTGGAAAGCGTGAGTGCGTCACACTGCGTGCACGTCATTTCCAATATGCACGCACAAAAAACACGAAAAGTGAATGACCCTTATGTAAAAGCCTCGGCCATAGTTAATCCAGTATGTGTGCATATTAGCCTCTGTATACAAGCTTAGAACTTTAAACTAACGCACAATTGGCATGACTTTGTTTAGTTGCAGCAGTTTTGTTACGTGCAGAAACTTGGTGTTGAGAAGCCTTTACAAATAATTAACTGTGACGAATTAAATCGTGGTTTATATTAAAATCGGTTAATCTTTGCATGCCTAATTTTGATAAATGTAAACAAAAATTTAAATAGCCAAACAAAAGTGCCTGATATTCCACGATAATTCTCTGACTTTCGACGTCTGGAATAGACCTTGAAAAATACCATAATTTGACTTGTGGGTACCTAAATACTTAAATCTGTAATGACTATAAATATCGTTTTTACCTTGCTTCCTGGTTTGGGGCCTCGTTTCTTGGGAATTTTAATAGATTCCACTTCTTTGTCAGGTAGGCTTGTCTGAGAACCAAGTGTTTCCTTCTGACCCCAGGGCCCAGACAGTTTGTTTTTCTTGCGGCCAGGCTTACGTTTCTTCTGTGGTGGGGGTCGGCCTGGCGTAGGAGGCATGCCTGTCCCCTCAGTGCCGCTGTCTGGCAGGGCACCAAGTGCACCTAGTGTCTTCGGTAAGCCAACTGCAAAATATCAAAAACGGAAAGAAAATACAAATCAAGCAGGGTTTTACAACACAATGTGCAGCTACAAACACAGAAGCAGAAGATGAAAAGAAGCGCTGTGCAGAGCTGACCCATTTTCTCTGAGGCATCTTAACAAAGAAACGTGTTGTGTTACACATTTTGAAGCTTCTGAAGTGCAACAGAGACGAAAAGAAAAATGCAAGAGGGAAAACAAAACAAGAAAAGAGGAAGAGATCAACACGTAAGAATTGAATTGAAATTGAGTACAAAAAGCAAGAGAGTGAAAAGTTCACCAACTTTAACTACATGAAACATTCATCAGAAGTGAAACCAGAGTAAACAAAACGGACCAGAAAGAATCTAATTGAGCAAACACACTTTAAACACTACCTGTTAGTGATTCCATTGCACTTTGTACTCATCCAACGTAGAAAAATAAAGACTACAAAACCCTTGCTGAACTAGGGTCTGCTCTTGATCTTGCAATTTGCGGCAACTAAAACTCTCAGTCAGTTCACTTCCTTCCTGCACTTTAGTTTCGATCTACTCTCTAAAGCGTTAAAGTCTGCCTATAGTGACACTCTCTTTCTAGTACTGTTAACCCCGAAAGTCTTTCCTACACAAACATGGTGGACTTTCTTTTGGTTCGATCCCAGCTTCCATTACGCATGAAGACTTTTACAAATAAAACACCATAACAGCTTGCTTACCCCGACTAGATGTGAAGTTTAGTGTGTATTTAGAGGCCTGACAAGGTTTTTCTTCCACTGCCAACTTGCTGGCCTTGCGTTGTCTCTCTAACCCTCTTCTCTCAACCCACTCAAACAGTCCCACCAGCTTTTCAATGCGAGGCCTGCTATTGGGCACAGGGTTTGCAAACGTGCCAGCTGGGTGGATGCCAACCCCTTGTAAACCAAAACTCTCTCTGATTTTCTCTCCATCAAATGCCTTTATTGCTTAAAGGAACAGCTCACTCAAAACTGAAAATTCAGTCATCAATTATTATTAACCTCCATGTCATCCAGTGTCGACCCCATTGAAAATGCTTTTTCCAGTTTTTCTATTTAGACCACCCAGTGTAATCATTTAAATCTGCTGTAGGTAATGTAACAGCTACACATTCTCACTAAATTAAGCTTTCTCTGTTTTGCTAAATAAGTGATATATCCTCGTGAATTCCTCTGGTATTAAAAGATCTGCTAAGAACTGAAATGTGCATTATGCAAATTGAATTAAGTGAATCATCATTGTATGCCTTACTAAAACTCACTAAAACCACAGTTGTGATCCCCAATGTTGTTGCCCTTGCAGGCTGCTGGAGAACACTCCTTGTCATTCATTTGAACTACAAATCCCATCATATCCTGCAGTCACACACCAGTTTCAGTTCAGCTTCGGATTACACACAGCTGAAGGACATCATCTCTAATTACATGGGCCATATATATATATATATATATATATATATACACCATTCACACACACACATTCAGTGCTGAGACTTGTTTCCACTGTGAGCTTTACAATGTGTTTTTTTTTTTTTTTTGCCTAGCCATGTTTTGACCCTTTTGATTGTTTATACAGTTTATTGATTGTTTGGCACTCGTACGCCTTCATCTGTTTCATTGTTTACTCTTTGGTAGTGGTGGGCAAAGCGAAGCTTCAAGAAACATTGAAACAGTCGAAGCAAATGTGTCAAAGCTTTGAAAACTTTCGAAGCCCGTCTCTACTGTGGCACCTAGTGTTCATTTTTATGCATTGCTCTGGAACAGCTTCAGCAAAGAAACAGTTAAGCAAATTGAGGTATTAAAACCCACGTTGTAAAATTGAGGCTTCAAGTATGCCTTACTAAATTGCTGTGACTAAGTATGACTAAGTGGAGCGGTGAGAGTTTTTAGACTAGCATGCCAAGATAATGGGTTCGAATCCACGGTGATGCCGCTATAGATGTTATTTTTCAAACGCAGATTCGACAGGTCTCGAAATGCTTCTGAAAGGACAGATGCTTTAAATCGCTTTAGTAACATGACCTGGTGTTTGGAAATACTTCAGTCACGTGACCTGAGTGTTTCAAATGACCTTGGTCACATGACCTGGGTGTTTCAGATCATGCAGTGTTTCGAAACACTTGCGCTTCGAGATCTTGACACTGTGTCGAAACGTCAGTTTCACATCAGACATCTCTACTCTTTCGATTATCTGTCTTACTGTCTGCTTTGGCCTCTAACCTTGTCAGCCCGACACTCTATTAAAGCTGCATGTGGATTCTACCTCTGTTGCCAAACTCCAGTACATTACAACCTCATTCATTCACCACCAACAGCATTAGTCTCAAACTCAAACATGCAAGACTGTCAACACTGTGAAAGAGTCCATTACTGTGTTTTTTTTTATCAGAAAATGCAGCATGAATAGTGCTACTGGAAACTAGTATTACAATTAAAAATGACAATATAATTCTTTAAATTCTATAATTAGTGCTGGGCAAAAATGAATCGTGATTAATCCAATATAGGGCAGCACGGTGGCTCAGTGGTTAGCACTGTTGCCTCACAGCAAGAAGGTTGCTGGTTTAAGTCTCCGATGGACTAGTTGACATTTCTGTGTGGAAATTGCATGTTCTCCCCGTGTTGGCGTGGGTTTCCACTGTATGCTCCGGTTTGTCCCACAGTCCAAAGACATGTGCGATAGGTCAGTTGTTCTCAAACATTTTTCACCAAGTACCACCTTAGAAAAAAATTGTCCAAGTACCACCATAGCGTAGTAGGCCTAATTAGGCAGCTACTGCACAGTTCAAAAACGAGACTGATTAATTACTATTATTAAGATTATGTATTATTGTCAGCCACTTTAAACAATATAAATAGTTTGAACATTAACTGTACCTGCAGACAAAAACAAAACAAAACAAAAACTTCACAGTTTAAATTAAAATGTGCTTTTAAAAGTTAATTAAAATGGTACTGTTCTTCAAAAGTAAAAAGAAAACTACAGTGCTTGTAAAGTATTAAGTATTTCTTATACATTTTCAAATATAAGTTGCATGTACACATGACATATTTGTATATCTTTAAAAAAGAAAATGCTAACTTGTATTTTAAATATATGATTTGGAATTACATATTTAAATTAGAAATTAGATCTGTTGCTCAACATTTACAGTAGGGCTATGTGTGTCAGAAAAGCGAGAGATTAAATGCATATATACAGTGCTTTACCAATTCACACGTGCGGTATTTCTGTGATTTAGTGCGAATGAGATCACATTTTAAGTGAACCGTGAAGTTCGCGTTAACTGCGCAGTGACCACTATTTTTAAGCAGACTCAGGTACAGTTCGCAGTTCCTCCGTCTGTGCCCACGGAGACTAACTTTAATTTTATTCTACCTCTAAGCTTCAAGCATGGCAATGTTGCTCGAATCTATGTTCTGTTTCATGCCATTTGAATCACATGCAAACTAATTATCTTAAATCTGAGAACAAACTAAACCGAAAACCACGCTGCTTTACAAAGCAAATTACTTTATATATCGAAATCATGCATTATTTTACACAACTACAAACACATTTTAACACATTTGTAATAATTATAATTATTAATTAAAGTTATAAATTATAAATTTATAAAGTTATAATTATGAATTATTAGTGAAAAATAATTAAAAGTTTGTTTTGACAATTTAAGTGTGTGTGCTGTGTATATTTATTATGCATATATAAATATACACATGCCTGCATTTTCATGAAAATGCTTATTTTTGGTGGGCATAGATACATTTTTTTAATCTAGAATAATCTCACTGTAATCTTGGAATTAATCTAGACTAAAACATCTCACTTGAATTCTGCCGAAGGCATTCAGAATATGTGTGCTACCCAAATAATGAATACAAGTAAGTCTTTGAGATGGGGTTTCTCAAGCCAGGTGGTGCATTAGACCAGGGGCTCATCTCCGGTTTTCAAAATGCATCACAAACTGCTTGAGAAACTGTTCTACTATGATAATTGGTGAAGAAAATAAATTATGTTCAATAAGATGTACTTGTGTTTACTAACTGTTTATTCAGTTAAACATGAATGTTGAACTGTAGGCCTTCATAAGCTCCAAACAGCAATTTTTGATTACCCTAATCCGAATAAAGTCATAACTGAACTAAACTGAAATGGAATTAAGACACGTGAAGTATGCATATATTAGTGGCATTATTGAAGTAAACACCGCAATCAAACTATTACCGTCATGTGGGACTTTTCACCATATTTTCCGACAAGATACACACACGCGGCCATCAGTAAAGTACCGCGCACACACACACACATCGTGAAATGCGGAAGTTTTTTTTCTTTCCATTTGGCGTGCGTTATTAAATTCCATAACACTCTCCCTAGACCCTACTCCTTATTTGCATCTAAAGCCTCAGTTTGTCACGGGGGCATGAATGAAATGTTCATGAGTGAATGTGAAACTGCCGAACTGCAGGTAAAGTCACCCAAAATTACAGGAAACTCTTACATGAAAGCACTTCACGTAAACACCTTAATTATATTATTGTCTATTAAGGAAAATAACTAGATTACACATGTCCATGTAAGCATAGTCAGTAATGTCTTCCAAGTAAGTGAAAGATCCAGAAGGGCACTTTTTTTGTCTGATGGCTCACCAGTTTGACTTTCATTCACTTGTCATTCATTTTAAAAAGCACCCGGTCCATTTTATTTGTATGTTTTATTCGAACGCATAAACTCTACAGGTGCCTGATAGTTAGATGTGGAGCTAACATTAATCAGATTCACTCTAGTGAACTGCATCCATGTTAGCACGTCACGTTTGATGTGGTAATTTCACAGTAGGAATACACACAGGTTCGTTCTTGCCCCCTGCAGTGCAATTCGGCCAGGTATCCATCCGCGCTAAAATATCAAGGTGAAAGTCATCATAGCTTGCACAGATTAGACCCAGCTCCCAACCCAACTTTGAGAATAGATTAACGGCGATATTTTTTTTATCGCCCGATAAGAGTCTCGCGTTAACGCAGCACCTTAATGCCGATAACGGCCCAGCACTAATATATATATATTTACAAATTGAAATATCTATGTAACAAAATTGTTTTGTATAGTTTTGTTTCTATGTATGTGTGTATCACATATACATAAATATATATTATAAATATATATATAAATATATATATTATGTCAAAACAAACTTTTATTTTGGATGCGATTAATCACAATTAATCTTTGCCCAACTCTAATAATCATACAAAAAAACTAAACATCATACAAATATTTTCTCTATGTATTTTTTTGTCAAGGCTGGATTTTCAGCGCTATTTACTCCAGCTTTCAGTCTCACTTGATCCTCCAGCAATCATTAAAATATGCTGACTTAATATTATAGTAAAAAAAAAACTTTATTTGATGAACAAAATGTTAAATACAGAATTGCTAAAGAATTCTTTTGATTATAAATGTCACTTTCAATTTAATCCTTGTTAAATAAAACACTTTGCTGACACCAAACATTTGAACATTAGTGTATCTAGCACTGACCTTGTTACTTCTGCTTTTCGATTTTTGTACCTCTTACCTCCAGTCGACTCTGTGAATGCTAATGTAAATAGAATTAATCCATGCTGAGTGATCCTCACCTTTAGTGCCCGGTGGCTGCAGGTTGTCTCCAGTGAGCGTGCACCAGCCGACGGGAAAGATGTCTCTGGAATCGTAACGGCAATAGTAATCAAAAGCACCCCGCCAGCCGTCGAAGGTGACCAGCACCTCCACGCCCCTCAGGGCACCCACTGTGGCAGGACAGATGAAGTGGGGATTCTTTCTGTCCACCGCCTCCAGCTTCATCCCTACCTCAAAAAAGTTCTGCTCTGGGGCAGGTGGCTCTTGCTGGAGGGTAAAGAAGATGAAGGGAAATACATCAGACAACGAGTAAAGAGATGAAAGGCCAATGTATACACTTCAATTTATTTATTTTTTCACATCAAATGAACCAAAACTTTGAACTTGACTTTGAAACTGTTGCTTGTGTTTGTTGTTTGAAACAGATACCTTGTGAAAGATTCGAGCAGGGGCCATTTCTGCTCCGTTGAGTGTTTTTAATAAGAACATGGGCCATGATGATGCGTTCAGACGAAACCCTAAAGAACACAGAACAGTCAATCAATTATCCCTTCAAGTTTACCAAAGCACATTTTTATAAAGGCAAGCTGCTGATTATCTAAGTGACAGAGTTTAACTAAATGTTTTTTTTTATTTTGTAAAATCTCTTATAAATCATGAAGAAATATGCTATATAAGGCTGCACAATATATCATTATTATATTATCACAATAAATCACCAATGTGAGCATCCTCAATAGTCACATCACAGAATATGCAATGTTGAGTTTGACCAGGAGCTGATGGGATTTGTAGAGTCGCTGTTAAGTTTAACCATAATAGAGTGAGTTTATTATCAGTGTTGGCAGATATAACTGACTTTTTCCAGCCCCAAAGCTGTCCAAAACCCACCAAAACTTACAAAAAACAAACGCCCAAAATATTAGATTAATATTTTATTGAATTTTTATTATTTTTAAATCGAAATAAACCTAGTTACTTTAACTGCCATAATGCTTATCTATACAGCAACACCAGCAGTCACAAATCCACAACATAATCGGATCACATAATGTTGTGTAGACTACACTACACAACATGTTTTACTTTCGAAATGGGGTATAAATTCATCTCATTTGGCGTTTTAAATTCTTTTGAACATAGTTAGGTGCTGCAGAAAAATAAAATATCAGATTTTTCCAATATAATGCAGCCCTAATGGTAAAACTAAAATGTCAAGACAATATATAGTACGCATACAAACAAAGGAGGTAAAATCAAATATACGCAAATGATGTCATAATTCATTGTTTATAGGTCTATCAGACCCCCAAATCATTAAAAAAATACTGCTAATGCGCACTAAAAAAATTTACTGCAATCTTGCTGAAATATTATAATCCTGACCTTTATCTCCGCAATGAAATATCTGTTGGCCAGACACAGTGGTTCATACTTTCTGATTAGTTGAAATATTAGCATCTAGAGGGATGCTATTAGCCCAGACTGTATGCTTCATACATTTTAAATTAAAAAATTAAGTTCAGAATTGATTTTCTGATGATTCTAAGTATAAAACAACATGACAAGTTTAGCAGAGGTTCTGATTTTTTTGTAAACATTTAATTAATTGTAATATTAAAGAATGGGGTTTTTAAATGAATAACATTTAGATTATAAATGAATCATTGTAAATATACTGATTATTATTATTTATTATTACTGTTTTATCATAAAATGCTGATTGTTAAATGTACAATTTATTCATTTTTTTTGTATTTATATTTTTCATTTATTTTTTATTACTATAATTTTTTACTACCAGTACTATTTACTGTTTACTATGTTTTTTAATATACATGTATGTTCTTTTTTAATTTAAACTTTGTAAATGCTTTGGCAATACATTTGTAATGAATTTAATTTAACTGAGAGAGTGGGAGGGAGGGAGAGAGAAAGCGATTACGGGAAAGGTTTCAGAGCCAGGGACTTGAATTTGGGTCGTCTGAAGCTCTGCCCAGAAAGCTTCAATGTTAAGTTACTTTCAAAAGGTCATTCCCTCTATTTTGATTGCCACTGTAAATACCAGTGGCTACATACTGGACTTTGCAAGAAATTTAACACAATTTACTGCACTTTTAATCCAGAGCCTTAGCAAATGGTCCTGAACAGACTGGACTGCAAGCTTCCAACTGCATATAATGACAAATGCACAGGTTTAAAATCACATGTGAGCTCAAGCTGTTTGTTTACAAGGGAGAGGAAGGACCCATATGTTGCATTGTTCATCCAAATGGTACTTGTGTTTATTTTGGATGCTGCAACATATATAAAAACTAAGATTACGTTTGCATATACAATCTCATTCAGGAAGACTTTCAAATTTTCCCAGTGTTTGATATAAATTATTATAAATCACAACAGGACGCTCAGGATCTAGAATGTTGTCCAACCATTTACCTCAGCTATAGATTGTTTTGCCTGTATGTTTTTTAACTTGTGTTTATGAACCACCAAAGACCACAGTTTTAGCTAAAACTCTTCTTTAATGTTCTACTAAACAAAAAAAAGGTCACCTACATCTTGGATGGCCTGAGGGTAAATAAATTAACAGCTAATTTTCATTTTGGAGTGTACTATCCCTTTAATGCACTGTGAACAGAATTAAACCATGAGATTCTACAGCCTGGCGTGCTAAGCATTTGAACAAAACACACGTTGACCCGATGTTCTAATTAGCTGCTGATTAATGTGCTGTCTTCCTCACCTAGTGGCGGCTGCAGCATGCCTCCATTCTTCTCACAATTCCCAATAGGCTGGATTTCTGCTGAGTCTACCAGGCGCCAGAAATCATTCTTGTTGTCGCTTCCATCTAGTCGCAGGCGGAGGCGAGAGCCCGTCAGGCCCACCACTGTAGCGATGCAGGTGGACGTAGTGTTTCTGGGATCCTGAGCCTCCAGCTTCATGCCAGCCTTAAACTCATTCTCCGGAGGTTCAGTGCTCTGAGAATAAGCCAGCAAGCATTTTTTGTTTTTAAAAGATGTCTAAAAGATGTCTAATAGATGTCTAATAGACGTCTAAACATAGTCATTTTGGCTAAAATAATTAGATGTCTATTAGATTTTCACTGACAGCCCTAGTTTAGCCTTGTTTTAGCCTAGCTGTTTATGTTTAGACGTCTATTAAACAGAAAATTGTTTTTGCTGGGTAAGGGTTACATTTTTACTTAAAGGGATAGTACACCCAAAAATTTCCTGTTAATTTACTCACCCACAGGTCATCCGAGGTGAAGGTGGCTATTTTTAGCTGAATCTGTGGGTTTTGGTTATTCATATAATGGCAGTGAAATGGGATATATTTTCTTAATTTAAAAATAAACATATAGTCGGCGTCAGTGGTGTAGTGGTTAGTGCATTGACACATGCACTCTGGTGCTCACGGCGACCAGGCGAGTTCGATTCCCGCCTTGCGGTCCTATGCCGATCCTTCCCCTATCTCTGCTCCCCATGCTTTCCTGTCAATTCTCTCTACTGTCCTATCCAATAAAGGTGAAAACCCAGAAAAAATTATTATAAAATAATAAATAAATAAAAATAAACACATAGAGTATAGTCAAACAGATCTTGGCGCATGAGCAAACGTAGTTCTGTTGGTTTGATGCCGAAAGCATTTTGCATCACCAGCCCTTATTGATCTGTTTGACCAGGTTGTGGATTAAAGCTAATAATAGGGCTGTGCGATTAATTGAAATCGTATCGAAATCTGAACTTTGTCCATGTGCGGTTTCTAAATCGCCTTACAGCACGATCTTCCCACAGTATGCTATTTGAACCAATTATAACTCAGTGTGCCTAAACAGAGCCAGAGAACAGGAGACTGTGCTTAATGACAAATAGCCTGCATAAACAGGCTTGATGAGTTCAGCACAAGTGGATATGGTGCCCAAATAAGTCAACATCTGTGGCTCACATTCCTTTGTTGTTGCACGGCGCCTATCAACTGTTTTCTCAGAGGATGACAAACTAACAAAGCATTGCTGCAGTTCCGATACAAGTTTTATTTATGGAGAAAATTAAAAAGCACTGGGTGTTTGGGTGTTCTGTGTTTGTCTGAGGTAATTAGTCTACCGAAATGTGTATATTCTATGTAAAGTGTATACATAGAATGTGTATTCATAGAAGTGTACACATAGAAGTGTGTATAGAAGAATGTGTATTCATAGAAGTGTATACATAGAAGTGTTACATAGAATGTGTATATTCTATGTAAAGTATGAAGTTGATTGCTCAGTTCTTGTGACTCGCAGTGCGCTTGCAGCATTCTGAAAGTAGAGATGTTTTCAACTGGGTGTGCATGGAGTACGCGCACACAGCACTCCCAATATGCGCGCAAGCCAGACGCCTTCATTGGAAATAACGAACTTGTGCACTATTTCACAGCAGCATCACAAAGAGGTCTATGATCTATGCATAACAACACCAAAAAAATCTGTGGACATGTACAAAAGTACATGCAACTACTTCTGACATGTGGTCAAAAAGAACATCAGAGCCTACTAGTGTTTGACAGCATGCACACACATACACACTCGGTAGTCTATTTATTTGCTTTGCCATAGGTCTGTTCAAGAGATAATTTGTTACACTAGGTGATTTTTATTTTATTTTTATCTTATGTGTGTTTTAGAGACATGTTACAGGTCTTTGATGAAGATCTAATCATTATTTCCTTTGGAAATAGGCTTCAGATTCATATTTTAAAACGTCTGTCTGCGTCAAAACCGTGATTAAAAATCGAAATCGCAATATTAAGTAAATCGTGATCGGTTTCTTTTGCCCATATCGCAAAGCCCTAGCTAATAATATTGTAAATAGTGTTCAATTTCTTACAAGGACCAATCATTTTGCTTCACTTGATCTCAGTGTGTCATCAAGAGCCATGGGAATTGATTTGGACTCGTTTGTATGTGTTTATTTTAAATCTAAAAAACATATCCCATTTACTGCCACTCTATGAATTACCAGACCCTGGATTTAGCTTAAAGTTTTCTTTAATGTTCCACTGAAGAAATAAAGTTAATAAATAAATAAAATAAATTAACAGGAACTTTTCATTTTTGGGTGAACTATCTCTTTAATGTGGTTGTAGAGGAATCAGGTATAACTTCTATATTTAGCCCATAATGATATGTTCCACTGTTGCATAATTCAACTCACCTGTTTAAAGCACTGAGTGGGAGCAGCGACTGCACCTGTCTCTTTCAGATACTTCTCCCAACTGAAATGACCTTAAAATGAAGCAAACATGTCATTATTAAATGACAGTGTGATACAATCTAAGCCTGAATTATGAATATCAAAAATGACAAATGAGAGCATTAAGAGATAACTAGCCTATCTCTAACCAGAGTGAGCTTTAAATGCTGAATATATTTCTAATTAGGTCTTTGACTCAAAGCTACTAATTAAGTGCAGCGAATTTGCTACCTTGAAACTGTGAAGGCACACGAGAGGGGCGACCACTGCGAGGGTGCTTGATACGTTTGCCATCTTTCCACTCATTAGCTACTGGCAGAAGAAAACACTTGGTAATCATTTACCACTTTTATAATTAAATCTAAACCACAAATCACAATATATTATCTAATAATATTAATAATAAATGTAAAAAAGGTTAATTGTTTGTATTTATTTATATTTAATTCTTACTGTGCAGGCTATGCAGAGTTATTTTATATTATTGTTATATATTTGATTAGTTTATATTTGATTATTATTTTTTATTTGATTAGACCTGAACCTGGAATTCATGCAAGACTGTATAGCAATTAATCAGAACTAATCATTGTAACACAGTGACACTATATTAATATTAAAGTATTAAAATTCTGATATTTTCTACAAAACTACGCATTTGTAAATAATGTACTAAGAATGTAATAAAAATCTCACCTTTCTGTGGTACCGGTTTCTTCATGATCCAGCTTTTCTTAGCCTCTGCAATTAGAAAAACACAAAACTGTAAAATCTGAAGGAGATGTTTTTTCCATCAGTCTGATTGATTAACGTTGGATTGTTCAGTCTTTCCTATGTGTACTGCTCAGCTGTCACTAGTCTTTCATTGTCATCATGCTGAACGGTTAACCATGAACCAATGCCAGCTATATTGCCCAAAGGACAATGAAATTGACATCGATAACAC
This sequence comes from Danio aesculapii, assembly GCF_903798145.1. Lineage (NCBI taxonomy): Eukaryota > Metazoa > Chordata > Actinopteri > Cypriniformes > Danionidae > Danio > Danio aesculapii. Next base: position 20,843,639 of record NC_079450.1, on the reverse strand, counting down.
AACTAGCCAAAAGGTATTTTTTCTTACACAAACTAAATATTATTTTCCCATCTGTAATGACCTAATGGGTTCTTAGGTCAAACGCTGAACAAGCAGCAGTGACCCAAAAGGTCAATGTGAAGTGGTAAACAACAATCGACATGCTTGGGCAGTGCTACTAGAGAGACGGAACAATTCATATTCAGATGGATTATAAGATAATAACAACAATACAATAACACGGTAGCACCCGGTTTAACCACGCTCGTCGTTTTCCAACACAAGTTAATTTGCTCGCTCGCATCTGATCATTTCAGCTTTTAAACACCCCTCCCTTACGAATAAGCACAAAATAAATCAATAAAACTATCTGTATGCATAGAGATACCTCAAAAGATGGCTTCCTGTCTCCCGGTTTTCCAGTTCTCTGTTCAAAAGCAGGGCGCCTTTGAGCGCCAAACACACAGTCCCTCCCTCTCCATAAATGACAGCGACAGGATTTGACTCATCCAAAAGCTTCGAATCTTTTGAACCACTTTTCTGAAATGATTCACTCCAACCACGCTCTTGAAAAGGCGAAATAAATGACTCGATTCATGGATGTGAATGATTCGTTTGCTTAAAAGACTCGTTCACAAACCTAACACCACTACAACCTATTACACTAGGACGCTACACACTTCCAACTAGACAACTCAAACAAAACATTATTATTATTCATTCTTTCTGACATTTAATCATACTAAAGTTTTCGAGGATGCTTTATGTGCATTTCCCTATAGAAAAAATGTACTTTTAAATATACGACATACAAAACAACATACTACCTCAGATCCATAACAAATATGCTTCTGCTACGTAGCGTCATGTCGTGTTTCGTAACGGATTTCATCACTGAATAGTACGCTTCTTTACGCTTGCCCACGATCATAATAAACAAAATGTAAAGTATACTTATTCGGGTATACTGTGTAAATGTACTGCAATACGTCACCTCCAATGCATCTACAACAATATTTAGCTTACATGCTAACACCTATAACATACTCTGAGTCACTTTTTTGTGTTTTTTCCTCAACATTTTAAACAACTTTTTAAAAAGTGATGTACTATTTATCGCGGACGGTGTGAAGGGGTGTGTTTACCTGGCACGGGAAGGTTTTTGTGTGATTTCTCAAGTGTGAGGGTTAGTGTTTATCCGCCATGTTTTAGTGCGCGTGTAGTCTAGTGTGTGTGTCAGGAGCAGCGCGTGCAGAGGGGAGGGGCAGCACGCGACTGTGCGGGACGATTACACTATCAGATGGGTCAAGAAGACACTAGATATCTATAATGTGTTTATTTGTTCACCACACTGTCTGGGATACAAACTGAACGAGAAGTTTGCTTTTTTTTATCCATTTAAACAGATTAATAACTTAAAGCAAAAACCCTGGCTAGTGACCCATACTACAATAACAAATATTTATATAAGTAATAATTATATTATGAATAACGTCATTTTCCAGTACACAAATAAAAGTACAATGCTAAGCTATATGCATAGACTATTGCAGTTTACTATTATTAGATTGTCTAGACACTGTGTAATTGTTTTATTGCTACACACAAGTTCAGATGCTTTTTATTTGCTATACTCATTTTATTTTAAAAATGTTTTTTATTAAAACATTTCATGCTATATTCAGTTAAATTTTACTTTAATATAATAATAATTATTATTAGTTGCTTTATATGATCATGATCATATTGATATGATCAATAACATTTTTAATTTTATTCATCTGTATTCCACAAAGTATTTTAATGTTGCATTTATTTATGTGTATTTTTAAGTCTTTTATTTTTTACTTATTTAGAATACAATCCAGTTTGTTCAATTTATTTATAAATTAATTCAGTCTGGAAATAAATCATTGACTGACTCTGTCAAATATATATAAAAAACTAATTTTTATTAGATGATGTTGTATCAGTGGTAAAAACAATAAGTGGCCTGCATGCAGACTAAATAAAATAAACATTTGAATGATTAAATATTTATGTTGGTCCCTCCCTTTCATTTTAAGATTTATTTTACATCCATTTTCATTTTACATTTATATGTAGCCTAAAATGTAATTCAGCTTTTAAAGGGATAGTTAACCCAAAATTGAAAATTGTCATACTCTTCACTTGTTCCAATCCAGTTTCATTTTTAATTTTAATGCAAAAGTAGATAGGCAGAAAATATATATAATACTGAAAAATGTTGGAAGCCTGTAAACTATGACTTCTATCATATTTGTTTTTCCTACTGTGGAAGTAAATGGTCACAGCTTTTCAATTTTTTTTTTCAATAGAACAAAAAAAACTCAAACTAGTTTGGAACAAGTAAAAAGTTAGAGTACATGATGACAATTTTCGTTTTAGCATGAAGGATGCTTTATTTAGGCTATGTTGTAAATAGGCAAACATTTTGACCTACATTGTTCTGAGATTACAAAAGTACAGATTATTTGTTATTTATTTGTTTATTTTAATAATTTTTTTAATTTTTAGTATTTTTATTTCAGTGTCCCTTTTCCCCAGAGGTTTAATTTGAAGCTTTGAAAGTCATACAGTAGGCTATATTAACAGAATTATGGTGACTCCAATAAAGTATGGCATATTAACCCTTTGACTGCCCGCTCTACAAAACAGTTGACCATGTATTTACTGTTATAAATAATGACTGTTAAAGTCATTTAAAATAATGGTTTTAAATAATGGTTTACACACACATCATTGTTGGTTTACAAAAAAATTAAACAAACATAATCCTGTTGCAGGCCCGTAGCCAGCCTATTGAAAGGGGTGGTTCTATTTTCTGAAAAAGTGGACCATTTTTTGCAGTTATTCGCCTCATGTGAGGTCTAAATAATGCGTCTTAGTGACATTTTAAGCATTAAACTTTGCTGGATCAGCTTGTTGGATGGTGATTATAATCACACTTTTTGATGTACTAAAATATTTTCTACAATTTTGTCAAAGTGCTTAGCATATCATTTTTTCACAAAGTATTTATTCACAAATTTGCATTTAAACTGTAAAGTATTACAGTTTAATAAATGTTATGAGAATAGCATTTGAAATAAAAAATAATAAATATAAAAATACTTATTTTTAAATACAAATTTATTATCAATCATCCTTTAAAAAAAAGAAATCTGGTAAAACTTGTTTTAAACGAAAAAGTGTAGCCTATAGGCAATTAAAAAATATGCAATCTCATTCAACTTTCCTCAGTCAGAATTAAAAATTAAATTAGTCCTAAAACCTTCTTGTATTGGTAATTTTTGTATTTAACAATTTATGATGGCATAGCAGTCAAAAAGGGGACTAACGAGCACATATAAAAACCAAAATCTGGACTTTGTCCCCCCTTACACTTTTACACTACTAGTTTTATTGTAAAAAAAAAAAAAAAAGAAAAAGAAAAAAAGAAAATATGTTAAATGAGAATCTGAAATATTTTTATGGCATACTTAAAAAAAAAAAGGTGATTTAGTCTTCAGCAATGTTTTATTTAGATTTTTTTCTTACACTTCGTATTTTCAGATTTTTCATAGCATATGTATTAATTCCAGTACCTTTACCATAAACCGACATATCAACCATTAGGTAGAGGCTGATATTTTAGAAATTATGGGATGTGTTGAAAAATACTTTGAGTGTGTTAACTAGCGACATTAGGAGTTAAATGCAATCCAGAATGTTTTCTTGGTGGGGTAGTTAAAGGGCTAAAACCGTCTGAATTCAGCTACAAGAAGAAAATAAGAGGAAAAAATAAATAGGCTACTACTTGACCATCAGAATATTTGATCATGGGCCATTTACAATCAAGCTGAAACAAAACAGTTTCCAAACAAAGGCTGACAAACAGATTGTGCAAGAAGTGCTGCAGGCAGAGGTCGCACAGCTGTGAAGCCGAGCGTCAGACACGGAGGGCGGGGAGCAGCAGCAGCAGGAGGAGGGCGCGTCTAAAAGGATCCTCCTCACAGTCTTACCTGGAAAAACTACAGGAATACTTTCACGCCATAGTGAAGGCATGTCGAGGACGCGCTCACGGGATGATTTTTTAACCAGCTAGGCGCTATTTAATGAAATAACACCATGTATACGACTGAACGCAGGCGCATGAGCCTGCACGAAACCAAGCGAAAAGATCCCGTTCGAGTTTCAGCTGGAAGTTTTTGGCAGGATCCTTTGGCTCTTGAAATAGGCGGCGCGGGTAAAAGCGTGATATCGCCGCGAAGCCGGACCAGGGCATTGTCGGTGGTGTACATCGCGGTCGAGGACGGGTCTTTGCCCCAAACTGAGGAGACCCTTTCACTGAAATGTCTGACTGAAGCCTGCGCGGACGCACACGCGGTGCTGAAGAGCATTTCTTACGAGCGCATTGCACTGGGCACCACTGAGATCCTGGACACTTTCTACAACGCAGGCAAGTTGAGACACGCAGCTCTATGTGATTTTCAGGACTATTAGAAGAGTTCCTCTAAAATTTCATTAAAATTTAGCCCTTTTTGCTCAGGTGTAGCTGTGTAGCTTTAAAAATGTCACTTTTATGGGGATTAATATATTCATTTCATTGAAAATAGAATAAACAGGAGGCTGGGAAAAATGCTCATTTAAGAATACGTTTTAGACTGCTTCTGCATATGAACTCGTCATTTCTAACGAGTTGCATGTTTAACCCTGTGTTTTAGATGTGGTTGTTGTGGAGATGAATAACTCCATCTGCCAGCCGTCTCTGTTTTATCACCTGGGTGTCAGAGAGAGTTTCAGTATGACCAACAATGTCATCCTGTACTGTAACAAACAAGAAGACGATATGCAAGTTGTGAAGGTGAGACAAGATTGCAAATAGTTGCAAAGTTGTTGATAAAATGAAGCTTGTCATGAAGTATGTCAGAGACGCAGTAATTCAGTATGTCAGAGTACAACAGTTTTTGTGTTCACAGTTTATTTTAATGTACAAGCTATTGAGCTAACAAATATTTTACTACGACTATTGCCACTATAAACTCCTAATTTGCTGCTTATTAATACCGATTAAGGTATAGTTGAGTAGAGTTTAGGGATTGGCGGGTTTAGAGTCATAGAATAAGATCATGTATTATTTATTTATATGAAATACTTTATATGTAAATATAAACAGCCAATGTCTTAATAACAGGCAGTAGGGAGACAATATATTGTTTCAGCATAGGAGCAATTCCAGCATTATGGATGTGACATTTGCAGTAAAAACTCAAAACATAATTTCACATAGAAAGTATACATTAACATTATATTGACACATCTGTTTATATTTTCCAAAAAACTAACCCCAAAGTTATGGGATCAGAAAAATATCAGTCTGTAAACATATTTTATCCTTTAAATGAGGGAATTAAACATGCGTTATGGATGTGACAAAAAAAGTTTGCGAGTTTACAGTTTACAACATACTTTGTAGAAATTCTGTCAATTAAACTGCACAACCCAAAAGAAACAATACTAATCAAACAGAAATGAGTCGGCTCACTATAGAACAAAAATGATTGATTTTATTTTATTTGACATTTTTGCATTTGTGAGGAAAAAGTGTCATTATGGATGTGACACTTCTTCATTATGGATGTGACAACTGTGAAATTGGCACTTGTGTGATTTTGGTAAATTAAATATAATAGTTTAGGCCTAGGCCGGTGTTCTGTCAATTTGTCCTACCTTGTCAGATTGTCCTGCCTCCCATTCAAAAAGTAGGTAGCACATTTTGATGAAGCAATATGCCACCCGGCAGATTTTGCTACCAGTGTAAATTTTAATGTGGAGTAGTGTGATATGAAGCTGTAATGTTGCCCTAACCTACCTAATCCCTTACGTCACCCTCAGAACCATTCAAATACAGTGTTGGTAGCATAATCTGATGGGTAGGATAAAATGTCAGGACACCGTATAAGATTCTGGCGGTATGATAACCTTGGATAAAATTATCACGGATTCACGGTATCACGATTACTACTCTATAATAAGTTCTTTTTAAATGTCTTTTTAAAAAACAAAAACTTTTTTCCCTGTTGAACACAATATATTTTATTTTGAGACACGTTTAAAATATTTTGGAGCATTAAACATGTCAGGCTAAATAATTTAAACGAATCACTGACTTCTGCTCTCTTCATTAGTTAAAAAAATTCAAAGACAGTGATTTCTTTACAATTTAAGACGCCATCTTTGGAGATCTTTTCTGCTCGAGACACTGTTGTCCTAAAAAAAAGTAACATTACACATACCTCAGGACCGGTATTGCAGAAAATTTTGGTGGTTTTAAAACCTTGACTTTTCCAAACCACGGAAACGATTATCGTCCCATGCCTAGTTGAGTCTGGATTATATTTTATCATTTTACAAGTGTTTTTGAGCCCTGTGAGTGTGTGATGGTTTTAAAAGCATTCAGGCATGAGAAAATGTACCCTTTGTAACTTCAAAAATCAATAACAATTCATTTTATTCAACTGTTTATGAAACGAAAACTATGCAGTATTATTTTACATTTGATTAGTCAATTACTGTATACCTGAACAGGCATGGGCAGTGTTTCTGATACATGTATTTCAAATACGTATTTTAAATACAAAATAGTAATTTTTATTTGATGGGGTTAATGAAAATGGCTTAATGTTTTGTATCAAAATACTTTAGTGTTTTGTATTTTTAAAATACTGTAAAATACTTTGTAAGAAATCTACATCAATCCACATCATATAAGTGCACCCTCTGATTGGTGTTTTGGATGTTATTGACTCTCCCATTTAAAGAAGAATTGAAAAAATCCTAGGAATGATAATAGTAGTTTTAGATGGATTGCTGATGCCAAATGTTTATCGTTAAAACAAACATAAACATGTTGATGCCTACAATACTTCATTGGCTGTTTCAAATGCCAGTAGTTGATCAGTAGGTCCGTATAGTTAGTGAAGAGGAAAGATGTAAGCCTTAAGATGTCACAACATATGAAACACAAATATTTAACAATCAAAAACTCCTAATACAGTTTTTACGTTGAGTATTGAAGAGATACATTTTTTTCTTGAACAAAATTTAAATTCTATGTACAAAAAATGTAAATTAACTCATTATTTAACACTAGGCTCCCAGTTACATTCAGAATAGATTTTAAAGTATTATTACTGGTCTATAAATCACTAAATGGCCTAGGACCTCAATACATTATAGATATGCTCACTGAATACAAACCTAACAGATCACTCAGACCTTTAGGATCAAAAGGATTAGAAATCTCAAGAGTTCAGTCAAAGCAGAGTGAATCGGCCTTCGGCTACTATGCCCCTCGCTGCTGGAATCAGCTTCCAGAAATGGATCATATGTGCTCCAACATTAGGCACATTCAAATCAAGACTTAAAACACATCTGTTTAGCTGTGCCTTTACTGAATGAGCACTGTGCTACGTCCGACAGATCGAACTATTATGTTTTTCTCTTCTTTTTAATTCTTTTATAACACATTTTATCTGCTTTTATGCTTATTTATTTTATTTAATTTTTATTTTTTTAGCATTTTTAGTATTTGTTTTTATTTCTCTTATACTTGTTTCTTTTATTACTGTTTATGTAAAGCACTTTGAATTGCCACTGTGTATGAAATGTGCTATATAAATAAACTTGCCTTGCCTTGCCTAGGGATGGGACGATAACCATTTTCAAGTTACAGTTACGGTCTGGAAAAGTCAAGGTTTTGAAATGCCACAATTTTCTGTAATACCATTCCTAATGTTCCTTATTCCTTATTTTTTAATTTTTAAAAAAGTTTTTTAGGACAACAGTGTCTCCAGCAGAAAAGATATCCAAAGATGCCATTTTAAATTGTAAAAAAATCTGTGTTTCTGAAACAAATGAAGAGAGCAGAAGTCAGTGATTCATTTTCATTATTTAACCTGACATGTTTACTGCTTCAAAATATTTTAAATCTTTCAAAAAATAAAATATATTGTTTTCAAAGGGGGGAAAATTGTTGTAGAAATTTAAAAAGAATATATTTTTTTGTGCAGTAATCACAATACCATGATACCGTGAATCCGTGATTATTTTATGCATGGTTATTATACAGTCTGCGCAACGCAGTGGTGCAGTAGGTAGTGCTGTCGCCTCACAGCAAGAAGGTTGCTGGTACGAGCCTCGGCTGGGTCAGTTGGCGTTTCTGTGTTTGCATTTTCTCTGTTGCACTGATTCTCCGGTTTCCCCCACTGTCCAAAGACATGCGGCCTTATAGGTGAACTGGGAAGGCTAAATTATCCGTAGTGAATGAGTGTGTGTGGATGTTTCCCAGAGATGTGTTGCGGCTGGAAGGGCATCCGCTGCGTAAAAATGTGCTGGATAAGTTGGCGGTTCATTCCGCTGTGGCAACCCCAGATTATTAAAGGGTCTAAGCCGAAAAGAAAATGAATGAATATTATACTGTCAGAATCTTATACCGGCCCATGCCTATTTAACACCCTTTTAAAATATAAAGAGGATGAATAATCATTGTACAGAGATGATGGCAATTTTACTGGCATTTTACTGGCACATTCGCTATCAAACATTGTTTACTTCACTAAGTCAGTTTATATATGATAGTAATTGTGGAACCAACATCACTACTTGCTATACACTTTTATACACATATACACTTATTTAACAACACACTTTACATGCCAATTTGCACATAACAGCTGCACATATAGCATTGTATATAGTAATATACCTGTACATACACTTGTCAATTTGTATATTTGCATTCACTACTTACTTCTATTTTTAAAATATAGTTATTATCTGTTTTTTGTCCTGTCTCTGAATTCAGTTGCACTGTAGAACCTGTCAGGAAAACAAATTCCTCGTATGTGTGAACATACCTGGCAATAAAGCTCTTTCTGATTCTAAGTCAGTTTAATGGGGACGGAATTGTATTCATATTCCAATATATATCGCAGAATAAAGAATATCACAATGTGTAATTTTTCCAGTATCGTGCAGCCCTAATAGTCAGGTAATAAGGCGCTAGTTAATTGTGAGAATTGGTACTTAAATTAAAGTGTTACCTTTCATACGAAATAGCATTTATACAAACAGTAACATGTATACAAAATGACAGCCCAAATAGCAGAATCTAAGTCGTAAAAGATTTGTAAAATATAACCTCTATCAGTCTTTCTCAGTCACTTGAGTACATTTCTTAAACACTGTTAATATTTGCAAGTTAGTAAGTGAATTTTCAACACTACAATGCTTGACTCGCAAAAGCCTGCAGCTTGTTCATGATCCCCGTAGTTCATCAAAGTAAACATTTGCGTCATATCAGAGCCATCAGAATGAAAAGTCCTTGTGCCACTGATCACCAGTGAGATAGTCCAAATGTTTAGTGGTGTTGTCAGTATAACAGTGCACTCTACCAGTTTTTCCTGATGTAAACTATGGCTATTGTTTTGAATGGAATCATTGATGAAACGATGAAAATGCACATTTCATTTCCTCTTTTTTATAATTTTTTTTTATTGTATGCCCATATTCACAAAATATTAACATCAAAACGTATAAATGTGTTACAGAGAGTGTACAGTCTTGAAAATGGAAAGCAACAAAGGAATTAATATATAAAAAAAACATAAATAGGTAAAAAGTAAAGTACAATCACACCATTTTAGAGCAGTCTTTAAGTGTGGTTTATTTATAAACTAATTTCGAGAGGATCACGTGCTTATGATCAACACGGCTGGCTCCTCATTAGCTCCGTAATCTGACCCATTAGATGATTACGGAAGCATTATAAATAACCAGAGTTTTTCACTCCAGTTATCTTCGTCTTGAAGCTTCCCCCTTTCCACCCCTACTTCCTCCCCCTTTTTCCGATAGGGCGACACGGTGGCCCAGTGGCTAGCACTGTTGCCTCACAGCAAGAACACCGCTGGTCCAACCTCCTATCGGGCTGGTTGGTGTTTCTGTGCGGAGTTTACATGTTCTCCCCGTGTTCGCGTGGGTTTCCCCCGGGTCCCCTGGTTTCCTCCCACCGTCCAAAAACATAAACCATAGCCAATCGACTAAACCAAATTATCACCGAAAACAACACTAGTTTACACATCTCACGCGGCGACAAGCAGGGGAGTCCTCAAGACCTACCTGAGCTCGAACTGCATGCCAAATACGCTTTATTGATTATCAGCTAAGTGTGAACTCTTGAAGTGTAGGTTATAACAAAAATTGTATATGAATGATAGGGATCCTGTGTTAATTTAAGAGAGCTCTTTTATGTATTCCCAAAGGGGAGACCAAATTGACCAAAATCTGTCAGATTTTTTATGTTTGTCAAAGGTAAGTTTTTCTAATGGTAACCATGTAGCAATTTGTGATATCCACATTTTAAAAGATGGAGCCTGTGATGCAGACCAAAGTAGCAAAATAAATGTTTTAGCTTAATGTACCAAGACAATAAATAACTGCAATGCATCTTTTTCAACCAGATTGTTCACATTAAGATTCAATAAATACAAAGCTGGGGTCATATCAAAATTATACTTAAGAATATTTTCCACTACCTTATGTATTTTCTTCCAAAATGCCAAAATTTTGTCACAGTCCCAAAAACAATGAATGAATGTACCTTTATCTTTTTTTACATTTGTAACACAAGTCTGTGGCATTGGCAAACATTTTCTTGATACATATTGGTGTAAGATATATCCTATTAAAAAATTTAAAATTAAGCTCATGGATCCCAAGAGAGGTACATTTTGAGTATATAATATCGCATACAATTTCCCAGTCATTTTCTTCAATAGTTTGACCAATATCCTTCTCCCACACATCCTTAAGTCCCAGCCAGGCAGAAATGCAATTGTTAGACAATATGTCATATATCCTTGTTATCAGTCCTTGCACATTTCATTTCAGTATTAAATTCAACCACGCAAATGTATTTTTTTATCCCAACAAAAGGCTTTAGAGTTTATAGAAAATGTGCTAAACAAATTATACAGGGTGTCCGCAGGGTCTTAAAATAAAAAAAATACAAATTTACCCCTTAAAAAGTCTTAAATACTCTTAAATATAGTGTTGTATGTTTTAAATCATTTAAAAAATGTCTTAATTTTCCTATGTCCAAGTGAGCTACCCAATTGGCTGACACCCAATCACAAATAATCCATCAGAAAACTTAAAAAAACAATATTTAATATGTTATTATTGCAAAGAGATACAATTCACAACAGCTGTTAGATATTTTTACAGCAAATTATCCAAATTAAATTTCCTAATCAGATAAAGAAAACTAAAGCAACTAGGGATGTAAAGATTCACCTGACTCTCGATATGATTCACGATACTAATCTCATGATTAACGATTCAGTCACGATTTTTAACAAAATTATTTGAGACAAATAAGAGCCCTTTCATTTCTTCTCAAATGCTGCACTTTTTTTTACAAAATAAAATCTTTTCTGCAATAACTAAATTTGAATTTTAAAGCAAAATCCAAATAAAAAAGTGAATAATATAAACTAAAGAAGACTCTTTAATATAAACAAACTAAAACTGTGACTGTGCAGCTACATTACAAATTTAAAACCGATTTCAAATAAAAAATGAACAATACAAATTAAAGAAACTCTTTAATACAAACATACTAAAACTGTGACTGTGCTGGGATTTGACATGTTTTAAAAGAAATCTTTGTTTTATATACAAAAAATATATGAAGTATCTCTGTTTTTCTGGCAAAAGCTCAGATCTTTGCACATTTTTGTCCCCTGCTGATGAAAAAGCTCTTTCACTAGGGACTGAGATGGATAGTGTGAAGAGGAAAGCCTTTCCTAAACCAGAGAGTAGTGTGTACAGATGTGGTCAATAGGCCCTTTGCTCCATGGGTCTGGCCACTGGCATAAAAAACCTGATTAGAATATGTGATATAATAAACAAATGATTAAAATATGCATAAACTAAATGGAAAAAGAGAGGGTAAAAAAGGAACAATCTAATATCTGGTTCTATTACAGCACAGCTTTCCCTTTCAGTCTGAAAAACTTCTTCACACTTTCACTATGAAAACACTGATGCACCGTGTGATCTTCATAACACTCGTCAGAGCAAGCGGAGCTGCCAATCCTCCAGTCTGCGTGCTTTGGCTTAATAATAATGTTTTTGCGTAAAGTCTATAACAGTAGTTTTTCACTGTGCTGCATCATATTTGTGGTTCTGTTTGTGTAAGTAAACGTCTTTTTTCATTATTTGCACACAGTTTGTGGTTGTGCAGGTAAAGCGAGTTTGCGTCTGTAAACACAGCGCCCCCACTGTTCAAAACATGTATTGCGTTTTAGTCAACATTTGTACCGGTTTGAATCGTCACATATTTGAATCGATTTTCAATCGACTCACGGAATCGTTACATCCCTAAAAGCAACACATCCCTTTACATGATCTTCCATTAAAACAAAAACTATTTACAGAAGACCATTAAAATAATAATTAGTGTTTAGCCCTGTATAAGTCTAAAATTTAATTCATAATGGTCTTAAAAGGGTCTTAAAAAGCCTTAAATTTGATTTCAAGAAACCTGCAGAAATCCTGTTATATTAACATCTACCTTTTACAAGTTCAGTGTTTGGACTTTCAGCAGTGAAAATTAAACCACATTGAACTGAACTAAACTGAACTTCAACTCTGAAAACTGGACTGACAGTTCCAATTCTATGTTAAGCTGCTTTGACTTAATTTACATTGTAAAAGCGCTATAGAAATAAAGATGAATCGAATTGAATTGAATTACAATTCAATGACTTGAGACTTTTAACTATTTCCTAGATATTTTGGGAGTAACATTGTTCAACAGAGAGCCAGTATAACATACAGTGTTGAGCAGTAGATTTTCAGTAGCGTGGCGGTAACGTCGCTACTTTATAAATCCAATAGCTTTTTAGTAGCGAAGCTATTTTTTGTCAAGTAGCGCAGTAGCGTCTACACAAGCTACATTTACCGATCGCAGATCAATAAGTGATAGCACCGGCATTCACAAAGCTGTGAGGCTGGTTTCCAGCTGATGAAGGTAAATCCATATGATGGCAAGAATGACGATTTCTTCTTTTACCTGTTTTACGATGGTTGACAACAAACTTTTTGGTGCATTACTGCCACCTCTCGCTCTGGTCGGTGACGTCGCAAATCAATCATTGGGCTGACACTTGCTTGATGGAAAGATGACTGAGGGAGAGGAGTTTTATATATATATCGTTTACTGTGGTAAAGGCTAAAGTGTACTATGGTAATTTCTATTATTTCATGATAGTTATCAATGATACTACAATATGCAAGTTAATGTAATTTAATGCTTATTCGTGAATATTTCCCTTTACTATACATTACTATTGATTTTAAATGCGTAACACCTGGTTTTATTGGATTTTTAGTTTTTGCTATTATATACTACAATTTGTTTCTGTTTGCTACAATATTATTTACCGTAACTAACTGAACTGAACAATTCTGCTTCATATGATTCATTGACAGTTTTAGTGATCACTAAGATACGAATGATGATTTAAGTTGCTTCGATTTAAAAATGAAAAATGCAAAAATAGTTTGAATGTAGCTAAGCTAATTTTGCAAAGTAGCTTTTAGCTTAGCTTTCTACATTTTCCAGGGTGTAGCTTTTAGTGTATTTAAGCTACATTTTAAGTAGTGTAGCTAATAGCTTAGCTCACTACATTTTTCAAGTAGCTTGCCCAACACTGATAATATATTTTGATCAACAACATGATGCATGAAAGAATTGATAATGTAGGAAACTACAGGCAGATGCACATAAACGATCAGTAGCATGAGAACACCAAAGCATTCAAAATTTGTCTAAAAAGAAAGAAAAATAAATTTATGGTGTGCACAAGAGATTAAATAATGTTAAGGTTGAGCAAGCATTTTATTTTTAAGGATTTCAATTTAGATCTAAGAAATAGTCCAAAGCAACTGTGAAACACTTAGGCTGTGTTACACTTTTATTCTATTGATGCTTTAAAATGCTTTTTTCAAAATTTAACCCTGTTTTAGTTACACTTTACACTTTAAAATGTTAATCTTGTCAACCTCAAGTAGTTTAAAAGCAAAAAAGATATTTTGAAGAATGTTGTGCTGGATATGAATGGCTACTGTTTTCCAACATTTTTAATATCTTCGTATTCAACCAATGAAAGGGTAATTAAACAATGAAGGAATTTTAATCTTTTTGGGTAGAATTTCCATTTAAAGTGTTTAAAAACTACCACCGCAATAAAAATAATAAAATAAATTAATAAAAGGTAAAAGGAACAACTATTTGTGAAAAATACCACTGGTGCTGTATCACAAATGTGTTTGTTTGGCGTTTTGTGTTCTAGGAGCAATGTGGTAGCTACACGTTTATCCCCTACATGGTGTCACCACAGGGTAAAGTGTTTGCCTGTGATGCAGCACTGATGAGGGCAGTCAAAGATTTCCTTCATTCCAGCTTTAAATTTGAATCCCTGATGACATCTCTGGTGGATCGACTGGTCAAATTACTGGAAAGCGTTCACATTAATTCTAGGTAGGAAAGTCTTTTATTTTTTCCTGGAAGTCAGTTGGTAAATATTGCGTTATCGTGTTCTGAATTAACGTTTAACACACTCTTTCCTTAAAGCGAATACCTCCATGAGGCAATCCGTAGGGAGATCCGTGTGGCTCGAGAACACTTCACCGGCCCGGCTTTGAGTCAGGAGCTGGGACGGATCCAGAAGCGTCTGGACTCTGTGGAGCTTCTGAGTCCAGATATTGTTATGAGCCTCCTGCTGTCCTACAGAGACATTCCAGTGAGTTACTAGCATCAATGCTTTTGGAAGATGATTACTACATATAGGGGGGATGAACTGGGGAATTTCTACATATGTAGGGGATAAACTTTAGCTCTGAAATATTTAAAATAGAAATATTCCAAAGCAAATGTGACTTTAAACTTTAACTTTAAAGCGGTGTTACACTTTTATTCTATTGATGCTTTAAAAATATTTCTGTTTTTGACCCTTTTTTAGTTGTTTAAGTTACACTTCACTTAAATTTTGTCACACTCTAATGGTTCCAAATCTTTATGAGTAAAAAAAAAAGATATTTTGAAGAATGTTGTGCTGGATATCAATAGCTATTGTTTTCCAGATTTTGGATGAATCAAAAGTAGGGTTGTACATGTAATCATATTGCAATTTGGACTAGTGATTGTGAATATTAAATTGCAAAAAGACTTTAATTATGCATGTGAATTTTGTGAATGGATCTTTCTACAAACACATGCATATTTAAGGATACATGAAGATTGTGGTGTTTTCAGCATATGTTATCTCGCTATTTGAGGATATGAGCACATACTTTCTCCAGAGCTCCAGTCACTTCATATTTGAGTTTTATTTGATTTTATTAAATATTTATTTAGTCATATCAGCTTTATTCACAAAATTAGCATCTTTTTGACAAACGGTCTAAATATAATTCTGATTTAACTTTCAATATAGGCCTGTTAGTAATAATTATAATAAATTTTATTTATAGTGTGCTTTTCTCAGAACCAAAGCGCTAACATGCGTACAAGGCAAACAGTAACAAAGCAGAACAATAAAAACAGTAAAAAAGACCACGATAAAACAATAAAACTGTAAAAAAGACCACGATAAAACAATAAAACATGAACGATTCAATACAATTGGATGATTAAATAAGAAAACTAATCAATCTAAATTAAAAAGCAAGGGTAAAAAGGTGATTCTTGAGAAGTTTCTTAAAACAGTTCAGAGAAGCAGCATTCTTGATGCTGATGGGTAGGCCATTCCATAGCTTAGGCGCATGTACGAAAAAGCACGACCACCCATAGTCTTTAGTTTACAGCGTGGATGATATAGCAAAACTCCAGATGAAGAATGAAGTCTGTGGGTGGGAGTGGCGAAAGTTACCAGGTCACAGATGTAGTCAGGTGCTAGCCCATGCACTGCTTTATATGTTAAAATCAGAGTCTGAAAATCAATATGTGACTTAACAGAAAGCCAGTGAAGTTGCTGAAGTACAGGGGGGATATGGTGGCGCGAGGAAATCTGTGTCAAAACCCGTGCAGGAGAATTTTGAATATACTGTAAACATCTCAGAGACCTTGTTGGTAGAGCTCCCAAAAGAGTGAGTTACAGAAATCAAGACGTGATGTGATAAAGGCATGGATAAGTCTTTCCGCATCAGGCCATGATATTATTGTCGGACAGTATAATGTACATCAAAAGTAAATAAATAATAATAATAATTGTCATAATAAATACGTAAATTTTAGGGAATAAAAAGCAAGTTTTCTTCTGTTTTATATGAATAAAACTAAACAAAATTCCAAAAAAAAATCTGGAAAATGTAAACTTAAATGAGGATTTAAAAAATAATAATAATTTGAAAAAATAATTAAAGCACTTCGAGGCCCTACATGTGCACAGTTCTAAACTTTTAATTAAAAACAGACCCAATATGACTGATACTACAATGTAACAGTCAACATACTTTATTATAAAATAAACTTCTTTTTTTTTGTTATGTTTGATGTGTATTTCTTCAGTGTGTATGCATGAATGCATATTTGTGTCAGCATTTCTCTGTGTGAATGTTTTGATTGTTGCTGTGATACACAGCAGAGTCTGTTTAATTATTAATTTCATATAGAAAAAAGATTTCACTGGGCTTGATATAATAAATCATGCAGTTAACCGTAAATTATTGGTTCCTGTTGTATAAGTATTTCATGCTATTCCTTTTCAATTCATTATTTGGAATATATTGTGCACCCAGAGGTTGTGAAATATTAGAGGTGCCAGCCAAATGTTTAAATAATTGATTGAAACTGAACTCTCTTTCTCCGTGTGATTCAAGGACTACGACTCCATAATAAATCTGGTGGAGACCTTGAATAATTTGCCCATGTGCATGTTGCCAGCACATCAGAACATCAAATTTCAGTTTATATTTGCTTTGAACAGGTGAGCTTTGTGTTTTTGGAAATAATGAAATACACTAAATATTCTTCTCTTAATAGAAATGAGTTCATTTTACAAGTGCCCAAGAGTTGAGCAGTTGAGTTTTACCATTTTTGATTCCATTAAGCCAATCTCTAGTTCTGATGTGAGCAATTTAGCTTAGCTTAGCATAGATAATTGAATCAGATTAGACCATTAGCATCTCGCTCAAAAACAATTAAAGTTAGTTTAAGCTACAAGTGCTCCCGCCAGACCTGGAGATTGGCTGAATGGATTCAAAGAATGGAAAAACTCAACTGTTTAACTCTAGTGGACTTGTAAAATGAGCCTATTTCCAAAAAATAAAGTGTTCCTTTAAAATAAACATTTATTTTATTTCCTGCAAATCATTTTGATATGTGTTTTAAAGGAGGAATCACCCTGGTGATCGTGTCAGGGCTTTAAAGCTCATTTTACCCATTGTGGAGTCGGGGGAGACGGTAGCCTCAGATGTGTACTGTCTGTGCGGACGCATTTACAAGGACATGTTCCTCAGTTCAGGCTTCAAAGACACAAACAGCAGAGATGAAGCATCTAAATGGTGATTTCTTTTTTCCACATAAATCAACAGAGCTGCCACTAGCCACTGCTCAACATTATATTGAAACAACTGTTTATATTTTCCAAAACAACTAACCACGTTATGGGAGCAGAAAAATAACAATCTGTAAACATTTTTACATTTTAAATGAGGAAAATAAATACGAGTTATGGATGTGAGCAAAAAAGTTTGTGAGTTTCTAACTGTTTAAAAATAGAACTGTTTGAAAACACTGACAGAGACATTTGTAAGTATTTTGAAAGGACTGTAAAATACTTGCTTACACAAAAAATGTACAAACGGTTTCTCTATTTTCATGAAAACAAGGTTGACATTTGCATGGATTTCCTCAAACAGATTTACTTTAAATATAATGTTCTGCGTGCACCTTTAAAAAGTGCCATTTTTTTTTATTTTGCTTTGGTCTTTCTGTATTTTTTTATTTTTCTTAATTTCAAACACTTATATTTGTCTACGATTGGCAAAACATTTACACAAAAGTTGTAACAACTGGCAAAAGATTTAAAAAAAAAGTCTTGTTTTTACCATGGATCGTATCTAAAATTAATAGATTTATTTTAGAAAATGGCGGTTCATTCCGCTGTGGTGACCCCTGAATAATAAAAGGACTAAGCTGAAAAGAAAATGAATGAATCAATGAATGTTAGAAAATGTAAAAAAAAAATAGCAATAAGGGAAAAAGGCATAATATTTATCATAAAATACATAATACGTACTATTTAATTAATTAATTAATTAATTATTAATTATTTTATTAATTAATTAATTATTAATTCATTATTATCACGAACATTACATCTGTAGATTACAAACTAATACAAGATATTTAGATACAAGATATTATGGCTTGTCATCATTGCATGTATTTGTCCAGTTTTTAAACAAACAATTTGTGTGTGTGCGTGTGTGTGCATGTGTGTGCGTGTGTGTGCGTGTGTGTGTGCGTGTGTGTGTGTGTGTCAGAGAGAAAAAGATGGAATATAACAAATACATATATATTTATTTATGTTTTTCTTTTGTACATTTATGGTTCAGACAAGAAGAAAACAACAACAACAGACAAAAAAATAATGTAATTAAAGAAAATAAACAAAACGATAAATATATAATTTAGTTTTAATGTGTAGTTAAAAGAATTGTTGATAATTTCAATCAATATCAAGCCATGATCATGCTATTTCCAGGTATTAATGCTATTTTTGCAATGTTTCTTAACAGTAATGACGTGTTGTTTTCCTCCCATTGAATTTGTCCTACAGGTATGGCAAGGCCTTTGAGATTGAGCCCAGTTTGCATTCTGGAATCAATAACGTTGTGCTCCTGATGGCCGCCGGGCATGAATTCGACACTTCTATTGAACTGCGGAAAATCGGTGTGTTTATATCTCCTTCATTTAGCTTCACCATTCTGGTTTTGTGTGTACTTTGAAGGATCACGGTTCGGTCTACATATCATGTAATGCTTTTGTTGCACAGTCTTTTCTTTATTGAAGTGTAGTGTATGGAAAGTGATATTTAGTGGCCTACTTGTATGATCCGATTCATTGAATATGAAGACACGGATACATGAAGGCAAAACATATGAATAGAGAATGTGGGAAAATATATTTTGTTGTTGCTTTATCTATACCAGGGGTGCCCAATCTCGGTCCTGGAGGGTCGGTGTCTTGCAAATTTTAGTTCCAACTCCAATTAGACACACCTGAACCAGCTAATCAAGCTCTTTCTAGGTATACAGCTTCCAGGCAGGTGCATTGACGGAAGTTGGAGCTAAACAATGCAAGACAGGACCGAATTTGGGCGCCCCTGATCTATACTGAGGCAGATGCAGACTTTGTTTATTAAAGATATTTAAAAAAAAGGACAACCCAGTAACTCTTTAGGGACAATTTTGATATGCTTAATGATCTGAAAAGTATTTATGTTTAAGATTATACTTCAGATATTCTGGGGACTCCAAAGGTATATTTGACATATTATGAAATTCTTTAAAGGTTGTTTATTGCTTTAGTTGTGTTTTTTGGTGTTGTTTGTGTCAGGTGTCACCCTCAGTAGTCTGCTGGGCAGGAAGGGCTCCCTCGAGAAGATGCAGGACTACTGGGATGTGGGATTTTATCTGGGAGCTGGAATCCTGGCCAATGAACACAAGAAAGTCATAGATGCTTCCGAGAGACTCTACAGACTCAAAGCTCCAATGTGGTGAGCAAAAGGAAATTCTTAATTATCCATGAATGTTTGGTTTGATAAGGTAGTGCGGAATTTTAACAGTAAAATCAAGTGTTGAAATATTATAAATTATTGTCCTTATAAAGCTGGAATTTGTTATTAACTTTTTTTGTACATTTAAAAAACCTTTATAAATATTTTTTTAAATCATAAAAATTAAAAAGTGATTTTCTATAATATATAGAAACATATAATGCTAAAATATTTTTTTCTTTTTATATAATTTGAAAAAAATATGTTTTATGTTTACCTCAAGTTTTTTTTAATAAATATATATAAAAAAATAGAAGCATCAAAAACATTTTCTTGTTAATTAAGAAATGTTTAATGGTTCTATTTAGAACTTTTTATATGCACTGCTACGAGTATGATATTGTGTTTATACAACAGTTCGACGGCATAATCGTGTGTATAAAACAGAAAATCAAACACAGAGAGTCTAAAAATCATTTTTTTTATGTGGAGCTACTTTCTTTCACTGTTCATTCACATCTGCAGATGACGTCAGAACAGCAGAAAACATTGCTACTTCACCAATGTCATTTTAGAGCTAGTGTTTGAATGATTCTCTAGCATAATGTCTAAAGTGATGACAAAACAGGTGATGTTGCTGACATTTTAAGATTATAAGACTGAACAGCATGAAATGCCATCAGTCTACAGATTAGATTTCTCAATACTTCTGTTGCAATCGGGATACCACAATAATTTTACCCCCGAAAAAGCCAAAGCAGCACAATCACTACCAGTACCACTACCACTTTTTTTCACTGAACTAGTCTGCAGTTATGAAAACAGGAGACTCATTAGAAACAAACAGATGGCCAACCAAAAAGTAACTCAGGGTTATACAAAGAGTGGCCAACACAAAATACATATACTTCTGATATGCGAGTCCCATCTCACACTTAATACACTAAAATTACTATGGTAGAAATACAGCACTACAACATACAAATGAGAGAGTTCGACTTAGAAAGTCATCTACCAGTTTAATAATGATTTGATCAGCTATAGTTAGAAATTACGAAGTTTTTAATCTTATTATGCGGTCTCTGTCATCATCTTGTGGATGGACAATGTCAACTGGCACTATCCTTATAAATAAACTGCATAGTTGCAATCTACACAACTACATTCTCAACTAAAAAAGCCTCAAAAGTACATTATGTTGTCAAACAGCAGCTATATTTGTCAAACTGTAGAGTGTCCTCTGCTTGTTGCTGTATGTGGGCAGAGTATTACTGAAGGGTGAAGAAGCTGAACGAGTGCTGTTATTTGCAGATTATCTCACAACTATCAGCCAATCAGATTCAAGAACCAGACAGAACTGTTGTACAAATATATATACATATATACTCTACACTGTGATTTCTTACTCCAATTAGGTATATTGCATCTATTATGGAGACGTATATACTATACAAGCAGTTTGCCAAACCGAGAGAAGTGAATCATCCTAAACAAGAAACTGCAGACTTTTGGATGGAGTTGATGGTACAAGCGTGCAAACCTACCGTTTCCACAGCACGATGCCCAGTAAGAATCCTTCTATTCTCCTTATTCAAGAGTACAACCTTATCCAACCTTAAAAACAGCGTTAAAGGGACAGTTCACCCAAAAATGAACACTTCATTTACTCAACTTCCAACTGTTTTAAACCTGCTCGAGTTTATTTCTTCTGTTGAACACAAAAACAAGATAATTTTAAGAATGCTGGAAACCGATATGATGTACAGAGGATTTTTTTGCTGCTATGCATGTAAATGGCAACATCTAAAACTATTTGCTTTTGTATTTAACAGAAAAAATAAACTCATATTTGTGTAAATTGTTATTTAGCATCACTTTAAGGAACAGCCAAAAATGATAGACAGCATAAACAGACTCAAAAGGAATGAATTTTCTTTAGGTTCTGATTTTGGAGCCCACTAAAGTCTTCCAGCCTAGTATAATAAGCGTAAGTGAAGAAGATGACAGCCGTACGGTGCAGCTTAGACACGTCACTCCACTCGAGGTAAACACGCTTGACTTATGATCCTTTTTGCAAGGGGCATTCAGAAGTAATAGCGAAGTTAATGCTGTTACGCAGTAGACTTTCCATAAATAATTAATTTGAAAGATAGGCACCATTGAACATGATGAAGGGCTGCATGAGCAGCTTTATGCTGTTAAATCTAACATTGTGTACATGTGTGTGGGAGCTTAATGTGCTTTATTTGGCTTTCCCAGAAAGGTCTTCATGAGTGGACTTTCCCAGCATCTGCGATTCGCGGAGTGAGGTACTGTGTGCTTATGGGAATACTGCCATTTCCATATATTTTTTTCCTGTTTTCCATTGCCAAGCTTGCAGCGGTTTATAGTCCCACCAGTGCTGCTCTATTTAGGCCACAATCCAGTGATTTTTCTCTATCTTTTTATGAGACTTTCTCGTTTTTTTGGCCTAGTTGACGCCTGTTATCCTCTTCTCAGATTTTAAGCTATAGGTCAGTGTCACTTTCTGTTTGTGTTCTTGTTTCAAGGATTTTGAACTGCAGAACTCTTGTTTAGAGCTCATGTTGCACAACAAACAACACAGGATGTAAATATTTAAGGTCAGATCAACCCCCCAAAATTTATGAATAAAAAGTCACTTAGTGAAATTTGTCAATTAATTTGGACATTTAGCAAAAGGGATTTTGAGAAGCTGCTAATGTTTTAATTGTACTTTAGCTGGAAAAAGTGCGATTTCATCTAGTGTTATCATTTTAGTTATTGCACAGAATGCTATTTTTGCATATTTGAAACTATCCATATTTTTGTTGTAGTTCTTGTTTTTGAAACATGCTTTTAGAATTGGTTTTTGTATATTTGAGTATAATCTGGCTGATTACAGGGTTTCTGCGGAGTCTTAAAAAGTATTAAAACGTCTAAAATCTCAAAATCCAAATTTTAGGCCTATAAAAAAAATTACTAAAAAAGTTTACTGAAATATTGTTTTGTATGTCTCTTGTATTAACTCTTTTTAACAGGCCTTAAAATGTATTATCTTTGGCAAAAGGAAAAACAAAATTATTTTGCTTACCCCTTTGGCAGATTATTTTGCTTGTTTTAAGGAAAAACTCACTTAGTTTTGGCATATTATTTCTCAAAACAAGACAATATGTTTTGCTTGCCTAGAAAATGCTTCTTGATATAAGAATTTTTTGATATTTGGACTAGAAACAAGACAAAAAATCTAAGTAAGAACAGCATTTTTTGCAGTGTACTCTTCTCTCAGATGGGATGGTGGGTCAAATCAAAGGTTACAATGGGCCTACTTTAGGGACATTTCTTTTTGTAACACAAGAACACTTCCTTTTGTTTATCTAAAACTTGTGGTTCTGTGTCAAAAGCTTTATTGTACTTTTATATAGCAAAAGCAACCCATTAAGTGAGCATGTGGCCTTCAAACTGAACCACTCTGTTTGGAAAAATATCAAATACTGCTTATCTTTGAAGATAATAGATACCTATTATCTTTAGATTTTTTTATTCATTTAATGTTGGAGTGTGAATGAGAATCCCCTGTTATTCCACTATTGCAGCATTTCCAAATTTGACGAGCGGAGCTGCTTCCTGTATGTCCTGTACAATTCAGATGACTTCCAGTTGTACTTTCCCAGTGATCTGCATTGTAAAGGGTGAGCACCACCCACAGACACAGCACTCACACACACACTCTGCCAAGAACAACATGAGCTCCAATGCCTTGAGTGTTCCTGACAGAGAAGCAACTCTTAAAATAATAGCTTGTGTGAAAAACAATCTGATATTTTAATACAGCCGAATTCAGAGATGCTTCAGGCACTCTTCATTGAGCTTGTCAATGTATTTCAATATTACATTACCATTACCTGTCAATGTATTTTCAATATCACATTACCTACCCTTCTGTTGTTTCAGCTTCAGGAAGTCACGTTTGACTTTTCGATATATATTGTAAACTTGTAATTCTTCCGATGAAATTCTCATTGAGAGATTATGTAATAGCAAAGTGTGAGTGCATGCATCAATATAACAAGGAAAATGATGAGGAAATGGCTTCCCTGAAATGGCATGAGTCACAATGAAAGGGAACATATTTTCAAACTCTATAATTTGTGTTGTCAGGTTCTGCGATTTAGTGAACTCGCTGTTGCATCAAGCCGAAAGTCCTGTGGAAGATTCCAGTTCAATGAGAGGAGATGAAGGAGATTTGGAGGTGAGAGAATTTTTTTTTGTAACCTCTCATTGTTTGTTTGGGTCAGGTCACAATGTTCAGCATGAGTGAAAATGCTGCACTTGGTTGTAGGCATGGGCCGGTGTATGTTTCTGACGGTATGATAACCTTGGATAAAAATATTTCGGTTTCGCTAATCATGGTATTGTGGTTACTACTCTTCAATAAGTTCTTTTTAAATGTCTGGGTAAAAAACAAAACACAAAATAAATCCTAATTGAACACAATATGTTTTATTTTAGGAAACATTTAAAATATTTTGGAACAGTAAACAAGTCAGGCTTAATAATTAAAATTAATCATTGACTTCTGCTGTCTTCACAAGTTTAAAAAACAGATTTTTTTTTCACAACACAATTTTATATTAAATTTATAATGTAAATAATTATACATATTTTAAAAACCTTACATATACCTTAGGCAGGGTATAAACCTTGACTTTTCCAAATTGCAGTAAACCTTAAAACTGGTTATTGTCTTATGCATACTTGGTTGACTAAGCAACTATTTCTGTTTTATTTATAAAGCACAATCCTTAAAATGACTTCTATTAATGCAGACTAATCTTGTCAGGTGTAATAGTTATTTTGTTGAGTTGAATAGATATAAAATATGTTTCAAACCGTCTCAATGAAAACCTATAATTATCTATCAGGTTAATCAAACTGTAGGTGACTTTTTTTTCTTAAGATGTTTTAATAAGAAGATTTTTATCGGAAAGTGTTGTTTTTGGCATTTCATATAATGCAAGGTCATGGCCACCAGCTTATCCAGACTCAAAAATACACGCGGCACATTCTGAATACATGTCGATTGCATTAAAAGTGCAATCCAAGAAAATGCTAAATTGTTACATTCAATTCCTGTTTATTTCTATAGCACTTTTACAATGTTGATCGTGTCAACGCAGCTTAACATAGAAGTTCTAGTAAATTGAAATGGTGTCAGTCCAGTTTTCAGAGTTTAGTTCAGTTCAGTGTGGTTTAATTTTCACTGCTGGAAGTCCAAACACTGAAGAGTAAATCCATCGATGTGCAGCTCCACAAGTCCCAAACCAAGCAAGCCAGTGGCAACAGTGGCGAGGAACAAACTTTACCAATTGATGAAAGTGAAAGAAAAAAAACCTTGAGAGAAACCATGCTCAGTGTGGCATGACCATTTCTCCTTTGGCCAAACTACTTGTACAAAGGCTAAAGGATTCTGGACATCCATTGTGGAGAAGCGATAAGTCCGAGTAGGTCACCGGCTGGTGTATAAGCTGGCAGGAATCAGTCTCATGCTCTCCACTTCTCCACGACCACCACAGCATCTGCTCAGGATACGGCCTGGTCCAGGGTTATGGATACCTCTAGAAATCCTCTATGGTTGGCATCATCTCTTCACAGGACTTGTACCACATCAATGGCGCTACATGCAACGATTGAGAGACTGTTAAACTGCATGTCACTGATGAGAATGATAAAGGACACCTACTGTATGATGACTCAAATTGCCAAATGCCCTTAAACAAGAAGTAAATGCACTACAAAATGTTACGTTTTCAAATATAGCCAAAAATTGCATGTATTCCTTCAGTAGTTTGTGCACATCCTGCTTTGATTCGGAGCCCGATCACATTAGTTCCCAAGCTAAACAAAGTTTATTGGACTATTCTCTAGAACCCTCTCAAATTGTGGGCTAGTACATTCTGATAGGTTGTCGCCGAGCAGCGTCATAGCTCATTACCATAAAAGTTGACCAGATTTTAACTCTCCTTGATGCTCACTGTACAAAATGACAGTGTTATAAAGGAATAAAGGACTTTCGGCTACTTTTATGCTCATCCAACTGGGTCATGCGATGATTGCGAGGTGGAAAAAAAGAGTTAAACACATCTTTATATCATGTGAGAAATATACAGGTGATACAGTAGGCATAGGAGAATATATTTAAAAAAATATAATGGAAAGTATAAGTGGAGGACAAGGAAGATCATTTGTATTTAGTTATTTAAGATGGACTGGACTGGTAGGATGAATATAATAAATGAGAGCAAAGCTAAAGTGAAAACAGCAGATGACGGTAATGCAACTTATAGATGCCAGCTGCCGTAAAACTCCAAAGAAGAAGAAGAAATACTTTGAATCTCTCATCGGCGGTGGTGTAAACGCACGGTTAGGTTACACAGATTTCAGTCTGCATATAAACGCATTAGCCTGCTTTTCTTTCAGCTTATTTTAAGTGTATATATTAATATAATGAGTTCTTCCTGAATGCCAGTTAATTTAACTTGCACTTTGAAACACTCTTAAAAGAAAATGACAACCATGTAAACTGCATTTTTAATTTGCATAGAATAAGGTGGAATTATTTACACCGCAATACTCACTGCTCACTTGCTCACTACTCTTGAGTACTTTTAGAAGGGCTACTATTTACTTATCGTTTGACTAATATTAACAACAAATACCTTAAATCTATTTGCACTGCGTTTTTTGGGAAGGTAATGGTGCTTTTACTTGAGTATAGTTTTTAGAACTGGTTGCCATTGAGATAATTTTCTGAATCATCAAGTAATCCTCGTGACCAAATAGTTCTTTTTATTGAGTATCACTTTAGATGCAATGTAGAAGATCAGGAGCAGCTGCATGTCTGTCTAGTTGCTTCCTCTTTTAGTGTCTAGTATTGACCTGACTCCACATTTAAACCTACTTCCTGCTGCTCGTGTCTTTTTTGTTTTGTGCTTGTTGAATGTAGCAGTTAGATGTGAAATGTAATACTTCTTTGTGCCATACTCAAATGTGCAGTTTTGAGCAAGCACTGGGTAAGCACAGAAGTGATCTTTAAATAACAGTTACTACTACATAAAATGGTTAAAATTTCCAATACATGACTTTTTTTTGCATTTATTTAGTATAAAAATGTGCTGTTGGGAAATATTGTTAAAATGTAAAATATAAATTTACTATTTTTCATGCAATTTATGCAATTTATGTAAGTGAAAGTGGTTAAAAACCTTAAAGGCACCTATGATGAAAATCATCTTTTGTAAGCTGTTTGGACAGAACTGTGTGCAGGTATAGTGCGTCCACAGCCATACTGGGGTGATATAAAGACAGTATGTGTCTTTTTTTTTAATTTCCTGATGTTAAAATAGGATCTAAATCCCTCCCGTTTTGAGGCCCACTGTAGCGTGACATAGAAGTGCGGTTCCCCGCCTACCGAATTGATTGACAGCCATTCTATTACCATGTCTTCGTAGTAACGCGTATAATCATATCAACAAGACAGGATGTTCGCAAAGCAACTGGGATTAAAAAAATCTGTTCAGCTCTCTGTGATCATCAATCATCATCAAATGTGAACAAGAGTGAGTTTTTCAAGTTTAAAACATTTTTAAAATGTGTTTGGAATGAATTACAGCAATTTTCTTCACCACAGCTGCATGCCAGTACAATTATAAAAGAAGACGCTTTAATCCCGGTTTGTGGACGTTAAATCAGGTTTATTTTCTACATTAACACAACGTATATGCATACAGCAGTGAATATTAACGTGGATCCTGTCACATATGCATGCAAAAACAGTGCAAAGTTAAATGCTCATGCGACTCATCGTTGCAGAACGGCTTGATTTAACTCCACAACAAATACATCAAATAATCATTGGTAAAGTTCTTACTGTAGTATTTCTCACAAACGTTACGTGAGATCTGCTTCCTTCATCTTTCTGTCACTGTGCTGTTTATCTGAGGCAGCCGAGGTGGAGATTGAGTCACTGGTAACGTGAGAACAGTGGGTGGGGAGAACCAGCGTTAAAAGCACAGGCTACAGAAACAGCGACATTGTGTTTAAAGCAGAAAATTCCAATATTCTGAAAGGTACAATAAATAATCTGATGGATGTTTTAAGCTGAAACTTTCAGTCAGTCAGGTGACTGTGGCCTCTGGTGGATTTATGCAAGAACAGCAGGAGCAAATGGCACTCACCAGAGAAATTTGAGGTCTCAAAAAGCGTACACAGCGGCCTCTGGTGGATTTACGAAAACAAAAAGTGCAAAAAAAATTTACGCTCTTCAGGAAGGTATATAGGGGTATGTTTTCAGAATGAGTCTGGGTTGGAAGATACGTATAACAATGTGAATGCAGTTTATTTATAATGCTGCTGTTTGTTTTTCAGTACATTTATGAGAGGAATGAGAATGGAGACAAAGTGGTGCTGGGTAAAGGAACCTATGGAGTGGTGTATGCTGGACGAGACCTCAGCAATCAAGTGCGCATCGCAATCAAAGAGATCCCAGAAAAGGACAGCACGTATGAGCATTTTTTTTCTTTGTTCTTTTATATTTTGAGATGAAGTTAAATGGGCCCCTATATGCCTTTTTACACTTTCAACTTCTGTTAGTGCTCAATTTTACTGTTTTAACAAAAAATACTTTTGTCTTTTATCGCAGTTGTAAGAGCAACAAATAATAACTTGAATTCTAGTTGATCATTTGGAAAAAGTGGCAAAGGGTAGATTTTTCAAATGAATTATCTGTTGAACTGCATCCCAATCATCCTCATAAATACTGCAGAAGACCTATTGAAACCTGCATGGACCCAAGATTCTCACAGAAATCAGTTTGGTCTGGTGAAGGAAAAATCATGGTTTGGGGTTACATTCAGTATGGGGATGTGTGAGAGATCTGCAGAGTGGATGGCAACATCAACAGCCTGAGGTATCAATACATTTGTGCTGCCCATTATATTACAAACCACAGGAGAGTGCAAATTCTTCAGCAGGATAGCGCTTCTTCTCATACTTCATCCTCCACATCAAAGTTCCTGAAAGCAAAGAAGGTCAAGGTGCTCCAGGATTGGCCAGCCGAGTCACCCGACATAAACATTATTGAGCATGTCTGGGGTAAGATGAACGAGGAGGCATTGCAGATGAATCCAGAGAGTTTTGATGAACTCTGGGAGTCCTGCAAGAAGTCTTTCTTTGCCATTCCAGATGACTTTATTAATAAGTTATTTGAGTCATTGCAGAGATGAATGGATGCAGTCGTCCAAGCTCATTGGAGTCATACACCATATTAATTATTTTTCCACTGCACCTTGACTTTATATTCCATACTGGACATTATTTCTGTTAAATGACAAGACTTTTGTCTAAGCAAAGTCAGACCTTACTGTCCTAATTAAATAATTAATAATAAAGGATTGATCATATTTTATTTTGATATAATAAGCGTCATCTCAAGGCATTTCTGATACCAAATGATCAACTAGAAGTCACGTTATTATTTGTTGTTCTTGGATAGGCAACAAGACTTTTGTCAGGTAGTGTATTTCACTAATATACTGAAACACATTCTTTACCAACTGTATACGTTCGCAGACATAACCTTGTGTGTATTTGCCATTTAAAGTAAAAGAAATGCGGTCAAGCTCAGTGATGTGTTGTTCATCAGCTGACATTTGTACTTTGTGTCTGTGTGTGCAAAAAAAAACATACATCAGGAATTTTAAAATAACTAGACTTTAAGATGCATGCAGATGTAAAGAAACCTCTTCTAGAAAGAACATGGAAGCAGCAGCCTCGTTTGCATTTAAAGAGACACAGATGAAAACAGTGTTTTTGTTTCCACCTAATGAGGGGCATTTACAACATGATATAATGGATAAACTGTAAGGTATTTTGAGCTTAAACGTCCGACACATTCTTTGGACACCTATAGACCATTTCAATGTGGTGATGTCACTGGCCCATGAACATTTCCTGCTTGTTCTCAAACAATATCATAACTATAACTAGAGGCGATTCAATCATAACATAGGGCTAAATCGGCTATCATAACATTATTTATCAGTATGTGGATTATTTCGGGTTTCTTGGAAGCTAAGGAAATTAAAAAGGTAAAACAGGAAATATGTCAGGAATGACCTCAAAATGGTCTATATAAACAAGTTGAATAACATAAAAACATAACATTATTCCTTTCATGTATGCAAAACTATGTTTGCATAAGTCTGAAAACATACTATAACTTAACAACTACTGAGAAATTCCCCAATTTAGCAAATAAAAATAACTATTATAAGTTAATTAATGTTAACGTTAGAAATGTATATAAATTTAAAAAACTAATGATTAACACACAATAGTAATAATTAAGACATATAAACCTTTAAGCATTTATTAAATTAAAAAAGAATTGTTACCCCTTTGGTAACAGGTTGTTTATGCCAAATCTTGATTGTGTATTTGACACTGTTGATCTGCTTCAGTACAAATCCAGTGCTTGTTTGTTGACCTCTGACCGTGTTTCAGAGGTCCCTGTGGCCCAGTAATTTTTGTCCTCTGAACTAATGCTTGTTTAAACTGTCCTCACATGGACACTTAGCAGTTGTAGACCTCTCCATGTGATTCAATATTGCCGCTCTGCTGTTTTGACCAAATATGCCCATAAAACCCTTATTATTGTGCATAGATGTGCATAGATGACCATAATATTTACTTTTGTCCTCATTTTGGCCTCATTCTTGTCTCTTTTTTTTTTCTCTTTCTGGCTCTCAGCTACTCTCAGCCTCTACATGAGGAGATTGCTCTGCACAAGAGGTTAAAGCACAGGAACATTGTTCAGTATTTGGGCTCAGTCAGTGAGGATGGCTTCATCAAGATCTTCATGGAGGAGGTTCCTGGAGGTGTGGTGTGCTTTGCTCTTATTTTTTCTGATATTTTAACTTAAGTTTGTTGGGTGTTAGTATTCATGGATAAAGGCCCATTCATCCCAAGCATAATAACTATAAAATAATGATAAAGATAAAGTTCTAAAAACCCGTCTACATTTAAAATAACAAACCATAACTGTAACGATAAAGATGTAGAGAAATTATATTATTGGGACCACTTTCAGAACCTTATTTAATGATACAACGCTGACAGCCAGTCATAATTTATTGAAATATAAAGGACTTTTTTACAATTTACAGATGACATTATGGAGAAACACTGTTTGTTGTTAAGCCTTCTTTTCGAAGATTATTTAAAGGTAATCACCATCTACTAGGGTTGTCAAAAGTATCGGGTCTGGTACCAATCAGTACAGAAATTTAATTCACACTAACATTTCACACTAACATTTGAGCGCATACTTAAACACTGCTGATTGGCCATTGTGTTCACGTGTTCAACAGCACTCCATTGTTAGCGAGAAATGGATGTTTTAAAAATTTTAGTACCGATTGGTACCGAACTCGATACTTTTAACAACCCCACCATTTGGTATGAAAACCAAACTGTATATAAAAGCATAAAATAAAAGTAACTCTGGTGTCCAGTGTACGGTTCAGCATCTTTCTATTGCCAATTTTTAAAACGTTGGGAAACAGTTTGTGTTGTTTTGATTTCATTACATTAACTACTAGGGATGTGATGAGATCTCGAGCTATGAGATCTCGCGAGAATTCGCGATAAGATTTCTCGTCAAGGTGAAAAGTTGTCTCATGAGTTGTGATCTAATGTTATGATGGAGCGCAAGGGTGAATTTAGCACTGAAGATTGGAGGCAGTATTAGATTTAAGCCGCACCTCAAGTGCTTTGCACACACCTGGCAACCCTGGCTGCCTCAGTATTGCACATCACTCGTTTGCTTGAGTGGGTGTGACATAATGACATACACACAGCTGTTTGACAC
The DNA here is from genome assembly GCF_903798145.1 of Danio aesculapii. Classification (NCBI taxonomy): domain Eukaryota; kingdom Metazoa; phylum Chordata; class Actinopteri; order Cypriniformes; family Danionidae; genus Danio; species Danio aesculapii. The sequence goes on along the minus strand of NC_079450.1, from coordinate 20,811,881 downwards.
TATTCTCTGCCACTATCGAGTCAGTAAAGGACCACAGACACACACACACCCATTGTTATCATTATCATCACCAAACACATGTTAAAAACTTAAATTTGTGGAAAGGAGTTCGATTTCTCATTCGAAACTGTACAGGGGAGAAGCCAGTCAGTAGAGTTTATAGCTAAATATTAAGCAGTGTTTGCATGTCGTTCACTGCTTAGAATTCATTAAAATACTGTAGAAGTAAAATAACATTCATTACAAGTTGATTTAAAAAAGTACCAACTGCATTTTGTGAATTTTTATTTTTTTCAGTTGAATAAAAGACTGAAGGATAATTGAAGGTTTCTTAAAAATAGTGTAAAAATCTCATCCTGTCTTGTTCTCGTGAACCCAATTTCATGTCTCGTGGAGTAAGTCTCGTCATACCCCTACTGACTACAATCACTAAATTCCTTTGATTTGATTAATATATTTTTAATTAAAGATTACGCAAGCTGGATTCACTGGTCAGATGCGCTAGCAGCACGCTGAGGACATCTGCTGGTTACAGGGGGTAATGCAGAATAAAATGCCTAAACTAAAATTAAATCGATTTTTATCTTTCATCAGTATAAATGCAGATATAGTTATCGTTATATTGATATTTATGCTTAGTGAGAACTGGCCTATAAGGTTATCCAGGAGCAAGTGTGACTAAAAAAAAGTGACGAAATTTGACTTTTAGAACATATAAGCATTTAAACCTTACAGTTCGGCAATAAGAATCCACAATTCACGACATTATGCACTTCATCCCAACAGATCTACTGAGAGCTGTGATGGGAATGAAATGCAATTGGCTATTATTTTAAAAAGGGGAGGGGCTACTCAATTTTCCACCTGTAAGTTGAATTTACTTCACGGGACCTTTAGCTTTTTCTTGTTTGAGGATATTGAGGATTGTAGATTGCTGTTGAGAAATCCTTGGTTTTGAGGAAGGGTGTGTTGTGTGTAATGTTGTGCTGGGAAGGACTCTTGCTAGGAGTGTATTGGAAATATGGTACACTGAACAAAACAGACCAGTTCAGAGAAAGTTATGCTTGAGTGAGGGCATAACTGTCCTCTAGACCAGAGAGTGTGTTAGTCCTATACTGTTAGTTAAAACTATACTGTTTTACATTTTGATTAAATGTATGTTTATAATAATACATGCATTGATATTTAAGTCAGAAATGTCAACATACTGAGCTTATCGGGAAGAAAAAAAAACAAAATCCTTCACAAACAATTATTATTTCAATATTTGACAAGCTTTTGTTTGCCAAGGTCAGTGTGGTGTCAAACCAGCGTGCAGGAAGCCGTTTTGTTAATGTGACAGAATTGAAAGAAACAGGAAATTATGTAACTGTAGACCCTTATAGCAAGATCAGTATAACATAAAAATAACAGCTTCACAATAACCACTTCTACATTTATCTTTTTAGTTATTCTGATAGAATAAAAGCGTATCATGTTGTAATAAAAATTAGGAAAAATAATAATTCACAAAAACTCCTTTATAAAAATTGTAAGATGTGCACACTTGCATAAATTTAAGGATTTTTTATTGCTTTTTTACTACTACACTTGTGAACATAATTGTTTGTTCCTTAAAAAAAAATCTAAATGACCCGCACATAATGTAGATGGGTCAGGAATAGTGTTACTCCATTTGATTAATCATTATGGTAGCTTGAGAAAGCCAACACACTGTTATACTACATAAACGTATTATTCTTCTGTCTTCTTCATCTTATGAGACTAATTTCTATATGCATCTCCTCCTAGATTGTTCATACTACAACCACCAAACTAACACCAAATCTCCAAACTGGTCAGACTCGTGTTGCTATATCTTTTCCAACTGATCCGATTTACGGTTTTCCGAAAAATGACCTGGAAAATTTGGAAAAGTCCCATTGACCATACATTGCACCAAACTTTGACCTCATAATTTTCCTCCAGGCTGTCATACAGACTTAAGGTTAGGCCTGTTTAACTCAGACTACCAATCACTGATGACCTTTCAACTTACTAGCAACTGTCCCATAGACTTCCATTGAAAAAAAAAACTGCCATTGACTTTACATTGGACATACTGATAACATACCAATCCATACCAAAGACACACCAATCTATACTAGAAACATGCTAATCCATACTAAATTCATGCTAACAACATGCTAGTTTATACTAGAAACATGCTAGCAGCATGCTAATTCATACGCTAACTCTAGCAACTACTTAAAACACCTTGCAACCAGTCACAACACCCTAGCAACCACCTAACAATGACTTAGAACACCTTCGCAATCACCTACCAACCACTTAGCAACCGCCTAGTAGCACCTTAGCAACCACCTAGCAATGGCTACAAACACTCTAGCAACTACCTAGCAACACCTTAGCAACCACTCAGAACACCCTAGCAATGTCTTAGCAAACACATAGAGCACCCTAGCAACCGTCTAGCAACATCTTAGCAACCACCTAGAAAACCCTAGCAACTAGCAATGCCTTAACAATCAGTCAAAACACTCAAGCAATGCCTTAGCAACATCTAAGCAACCACTCAGAACAACCTAGCAACCATTCAGAACATCCTAGCAACCACTCGGATCCCCCTATTAACAGCCTAGCAACAAACATGCCAGTTCATACTAGAAACATGCTAACACATATGTATTTATAACTTTTTCAAACTTCTTAACTAGAGGTGTGAACGTACACTGGTCTCACGGTTTGGTTATCATGCCATCGTTTCGGTTCAATTCGATATCTCGGTGCAGTTTTATATTTTACATCACAGGCGCTGTTCACTGATGAGTGACACTGATAAACTGCAGCGGCGCAGTGTTGCCAGATTGGGCAGTTTTGGATAGGCATTTTGGCGGGTTTTGGATAGTTTTTGGGCTGGAATCAGTCAGCTACATCTGGCAACACTGTAGCGGCGATCACTGCTGATCCATGATAGACGCGGTGGAAAAACTCATGCGCCCGTGTCTGTATCCAGAAGTATCGCTGTAAGAGCCGAGAGAAGAGGAAAAGCCACGCAGCAGGTCAAATGGGCCACAGTGAGAGAGAGGGAGAGAAAAATATAGTTTACTTTCATTCTCTCAAACGCAGTGAAATAGGGGCTTCTGCTGTTTAGTGTCAGTGTCAAAGACTGTCCAGCAAACACACACGCAGTGAAATTGTGCACAGTTTCTCTGTTTTTAAGTAGTTGGGGCATTGTAAACACTCCTGCTCACCTCCCTCACCATAGTAAGCTACAGAGACATAGCGTATATGAGATAAACGACGTCAGTACACAATAACCGGTTATGATTATTACTGAACCGATACCGAATTGTCCGTGTCTGCATCGCAGTGCTCTGAAGAAACTATTAATTTTGATACCCCTATTCTTAACCACTTCAATTATTTAAACTTTAAAACTACTTTTGAAGACCACCATAAAGTTTGCCTTCGAACTTTACTTTTCTAGTTAAACCTGAAATCATTGAAAATACAATAGTTTAAACTAACTTTGTTGCCAAGGTTGCATTACAAGAGAATGTGGATTTGAATATGTATAGCATCTGTATTGACCTGTTTATTGAAATGCATTTGTGTACTTGTATCTCTTTTTAAAGGGGGTAAGCAGGTAGACAGATTTAGCATTGCTTTTATAGAGTGTGGCTGTAAAGAGTCAGCTGTAATATAAATAAAATGCTATTGGTATAAAAAGGGGTGGGGCTATGCAATACGTCCCGTCCTGTCTTCATCTTTCAGTTTATTCAGTTATGTCATTCATTGAACCCACTTGATTCATGTGAAGACACTTGATTCATGTGTCGTTCTTCATTTGCAGGAAGCTTGTCGTCTCTATTGCGATCAAAATGGGGGCCTCTTAAAGATAATGAAGCAACCATTGTCTTCTACACCAAGCAGATACTGGATGGATTGAAATATCTCCACGATAATCAGATTGTCCATCGAGATATTAAGGTATTAAGCTACTATTGTTTTCATCTACAGTGCCCTCCACAAATATTGGAACCTTTGGTACATACAGTTGAAGTCAGAATTATTACCCCTCTTTGAATTTTTTTTTTCTTTTTTAAATATTACCTAAATGATGTTTAACAGAGCAAGAAAATTTTCACAATATGTCTGATAATATTCTTTCTTCTGGAGTAAGTCTTATTTGTTTTATTTCGGCTAGAATAAAAGCAGTTTTTATTTTTTTAAAACCTATTTTAAGGTCAAAATTATTAGCCCTTTAAGCAAATTTTTTTTCTTAATAATTCAGGGGGGCGAATAATTCTGACTTCAACTGTATGTGCAAAGAACACTGGGGGGAAACAAGTATTCAATTTTAAACTTTCTTGTAATTTTCTCCAAATATTAACAAAAATGCTGAAGATGCTTTCGTTTGTTTTTGAATAAGAGTAAAGCGTTTCATGTTGTTGTTGTTGTTTTTAAAACCTTTCATACAATTTATGGTGATGTTTGATTGTAGTTTATTCTCCAGCTGTGAATCTGAGATATTTAACCTCTGTACTTGCCACCCTGACAGTGCGATTTGACAAGAGAAAGACATGTTCCATCTTCCAGGCAGATTCATGACACTTCTAGTTAACTTACATTTATAATTATTAATGATGAGTGAAAGTGATGAAGTGTTTTTGCTTATATTTTCTAATAGCCGGTTCACATTTTGTGAAGCTCAACAACATTTAGCTTCAAATCACAGCTCCATTCTTTGGCTTTACCCATTCTGATGAATGACTGATTGAATTTGGCCTGTGTTTTGCCCTAGATCTGTAGCCCTGTGAGACAGCAGGTCATGATTAAGCAATTTCCGGTTTCTCGTCACCCAGATGTACTAACATGTAAAATATCAATGGAAATACACTTTCAAAATATAGAAGTTACTTGCATGTTTCACAGAAAATGAAATATTTTTAATGTACCCTGATTTTCAATTTGAAAATTTTTAACCCCTTACTCTTAAATCGTTTTTTTTTTTTTTTGAACCACCTGTAAAAGCATTTGAACTAATTCCTTTCAAGAAGTGAAACATAAAACAAATGTTTATTTCTTTTAATTTTGATGATTTTTGATAACAACTGATGAAAACCCTATATTCAGGATCACAGAAAATTAGAATATTGTGAAAAGGTTCTGTATTAAAGACACCTGGTGCCTCACTCTAATCAGCTTATTAACTCAAAACACATCGGCTGTTTCTCAATTCCAAAAACGCAGAGAACGGACTCGTTCTTGTGGGGACCAGTCTTGCCAAGTTAACTCGGGAGACACAACGTGTCCTCTGAGAAATGAGATGCTGTGTTCGTCCTGGTTCATATGACCTTAACACGTTTTTAATGGAAAATACTTTGAATGTTTTATATTTTGTTACAGACATACAGTGTCATCCTGCAACTGTTTTGCAGTATATGAAATGTCCCAAACTCTATTTTTAACTGTCCAAAATGGGGAAAAAATTTTACTCTCTGATAGTCAAAGCAAGTAAAAAAAAATCCCATGTTAAATATGCATGAAAAAAATTCAGGAAAAAGTGTTTTATGTAAATTCAGACTGAGAGTCCACATATATGTAGACAAAATTTTTCTCTAAAAGTACATTGTATCAAAAGATTATACGTAGGTTTTTATTTCATGTAAAAAAAAAAAACACTTTGGGCCTTAAGAGGTTAATCTGTTTATGCATTTATTACGATTTCATGGTGATGTTTACTTTCACCGTCTCATTTAGGGAAAATCCTGAGACAAATAAGTTATGTCTCTGAACTTTAATAATAACTCTATATGAAATGCTGTGCTTCCCACCTTCTTTATTCAGTCGCAATGACTTCTGGGACTTCTAGAGCGATTTCGGTGGTCAAGTCTGCATCGACACATCCTCGACACCAAGAAAAAATCTGGGAACTTTCATGTGTCCTCTGTTCTTGCGGTCTTGAGTTTTGAAACTGAACTTTGTCAGTTGATGATGACGTAACATGAGGATTCAAGATGGCTGAAGAATGCTTATTGAGAAACAGCCATGGTGCCACACTCTAATCAGCTAATTAACTCAAAACACCTGCAAAGGCCTTTAACCCTTATATACGGTTGGGGATGTTTTCATCCACTCTGGGCTGATTTTGAATATTAATTAGGCCATAACTTTTTCTGTATTTCAGCTAGCGGAATGATTTTTGGTGACAAATCTTATTTTGACACATATTTTGAGAAAATTCTTTGAATAAAAAAAAAAACACCAACAATACACTCTGGGCAAATGTACTACCCCATTAACATGCTCTCCTCAGGCCATGACTCAACAATAGTAAATATATTATATATTGAAATACAATAAATCAATGTCTCTGTTGATTTTATCACTACAACGCTTAAGTCATAAACTGTCAAATGACACCAAACATGATAAAGTTATATGAAGGAAGATCACAAACAGATTTGTGTATGGTGAAAAGCACATGGTTACTGTAAGCAAATGGCAGAGATGTGTATTGGAGCTGTGATGAACTCTGCCACGCCAGGAGGACCCATCCCATGCTTGGAATGTCTTAGTAGTCCTTCATTAGCATAGAAGGAATAGTATATAATATTCTCTCAGTTTACATATATTTATTTATATATATTTATATATTAGCATAAATCTGTTAATCAACCTCAGTCTTTAATTGCCAATGTCACTTATTTGGTGGAAAAAACATACACAAAATGACATATTTTCAATATAAAAAGTAATTGTGGACTGGATTTTTTTTAACCTTTTATCAAAGTCTTGGACATGTGAAACAACATTGCCTTTTATGCATTGTTTTTGATTGATTTTCATTTTTTTCTCCCTAATTTACTGTTGGTGGTTGTTTTTGCCCCATTGACTTTCATTATAAGCACTTTTTTATTAAATTTTTTTTACAAAACCATGGCACCATATAATCATGCAGTTTTAATTGTTGGTGGTTTTCCCTGTTGGGAAGAGGTAAAATCTGTCATTTTTACTGTTGATCATCAGTTGGCACCATTAACCCTTCAGATAGGCCTGTGCAAAAAAGAAGCTTAGTTTTTGGATTTTACTGTATATGGAGCATAACAGCAAATTAAAGTGTGTGTCTGTGAGAGTGACCTTTACACACTTACCGTGATGTGTCATCACTTCTCAGCTTTTAGAACTACATGGAGTAAACAAAAACAAAGACTGTACTTATGCACAATCAATAGGGCCAAACAGAATCTGCGAAAATTTTTTGCTATTTCTGCGCAGAATTGTGTTAAGGTTCTGCAGATTTATGCAGAATGATTTTGGGAGTATCATAACTAAAAACTTAATAAATGAAATAAAAAGTAACACATTTTAAACTTTTATTTAATGTTCACAATGCAAATCCAAATAGATCCACTTATTTGTTAAACAAAGCAAGTCTCTCGTATAATATCTCTTTTAAAAGACAGAAAAAATTACTTTACAAACTGTATTATTAATAAATAATATGAATATTTTCATATTAGTCAATAATATTACTGTAATTAATTTAAAAATGGAATAAATATAAATTTACACACATTTACACAAGTAAATAAATAGACACAATGATAGGCTAGAAATCTGCAGAATTCTGCGCGCACAGATTCCGTGTGGGCCTAACCATCAAATGTGGTTATAATGGAAGTCAATGGGGCAAAAATAGTAAATTAGCCGAAAAATTTTAATTTAGGGAGAAAATCTAACAATGCATCAAAGCCAATGTTAATACTTATCATCCACATGTCCAAGACTGTGATAAAAAGTGAAAAAAATCCAGTCCACAATTACTTTTTATATTAAAAATATGGCATTTTGTGTGTATTTTTTTCCACCAAATAAGTGACATAATTTGTGAATATGACAATTAAAGAGTTAAAATCCTGTAATTTTTAAAAACATTTAGTAGTTTTGATCAGGACTGAGGTTGATTAACAGATTTATGCAAAACAGCAGTTTACTTCAATTGATGTTTTTTTCCCCCTAAAATAACCAAAGGGTAGTAAATTTGAACAGTGCACAAGGGTTAAATGGTCTCTTAGTCTAGTTCCGTCCCATGTACATACAAATTACAATTGATTTTGCCAAATTACACATAACTTCACCTCAACCTAAACCACATTCTAACCCTAACCCATATAGTAAGTAGATGTAATTAATTATAATTAGTAAGTATGTAAATAAATAGTGGACCAAGGAACTATACTATACAAACACTGGAACAAGGACACTCTAAAATATTATATACCTAATATATTATACCTAATATATTGTAACCAAGTTTATTTCACAACCTCTTTGCTCATATTTACCAATGGTGCCAATATTAGCGAAGGACACTCGATCTGTTCATCAACATATCGTTTAAACCACATTACTCTTCCTCTCACCAGGGTGATAACGTTTTGGTAAACACGTACAGCGGTGTGCTTAAGATATCCGATTTCGGCACCTCTAAGAGACTAGCAGGAATCAATCCCTGTACAGAGACGTTCACAGGTGAGTCTCCCAGCGCATACTTCACTGCTTCTCACATTACATTATGTACTTTGCTGTGTTTGCTTTTCAAACTTCTAATGGTTCATTTGTGCGCAGGGACTTTGCAGTACATGGCTCCAGAGATCATCGACCAGGGACCTCGTGGGTATGGAAAACCGGCTGATATCTGGTCTCTGGGCTGTACTATCATTGAAATGGCCACTGGAAAGCCACCCTTTCATGAGCTGGGAAGTCCTCAGGCGGCCATGTTTAAGGTGCTGCAGGTTTTCAAGCAGGAATCTGGAGTGTTGTTTTAAGTGGATTGTTATATAACCAGGTTAAATGAGCTGTGAGGTTTATTTATGTTACGTTCTCACATTCCAACTCCATTTCATGCTCATTGGATGCTTATTAGATTCAGTGTAAGGCCTGGCATCTGTGTCTGAAGAAAACAGACAGTTTATGCTAGGGCTGTGCGATTTGGGGAAAATATCTAATGGAATTATTATTATTATTATTATTATAAATTTATTTTTTGACATATATTGCGATTTCGATTTGATTATTTTTATTTAAGTCCCTCTTTGGACACTGCATTAAAAGGCACAGTGTCTTTAGGGAGGTAGTACGTTATGGCATTGGTTATCTCTTGGGAAGGGCTGCACCAGCTGTTCGTAAGTTCTTTCTTAAACTGGAAGGTAAAGCCCACACTAGGGGCTTTGTAACTACTAGCTAGTTTGTAACTAAATTTGTTAACATTTTCCTAAAGCAAACTGTAGTTAGTAGGTCGTAAGCTCTCCGTAAAGTCATGCATATAGTTGCATTGAATAACGTATTATCCAATTAGAAGTAATTAAATCGTTAAACTGCTTTAAAATTCTGCAACTATTGCGTCTATAGATAACTGTCCTCTGAAAATGAAATGACAAATGATATTTTTATAGTACATTACATTTCAGTCAGTCACTACAGACGATGCACATACCAAACCAAATTCATTTTCAACATTTCAAATCATGATTGCGATATGATTTTGATGAATCGCACAACCTTAGTTTATGCTGATGTACTGCTATATTTTTTAAACATAAATACAGTTGAATGTATAAGCCAGAATTATTAAACCCCTTTTGATTTTTTTTTTCATTTTCTTTTTAAATATTTCCCAAATGGTGTTTAACAGAGCAAGGAAATTTTCACAGTGTGTCTGATAATATTCTTTCTTCTGGAGAAAGTCTTATTTCTTTCATTTCTGCTAGAATAAAAGCAGCTTAAACACCATTTTAAGGTCAAAATTATTAGCCCCTTTAAGCTATATTTTTGTTGATAGTCTACAGAACAAACCATTGTTATACAATAACTTGCCTAATTACCCTAACCTGCCTAGTTAACCTAATTAACCTAGTTAAGCCTTTAAATGTCACTTTAAGCTGTATAAATGTGTCTTGAAAAATATCTAGTCAATTTATATATACTGTCATCATGGCAAAGATAAAATAAATCAGATATTAGAGACGAGTTGTTAAAACTATTATGTTTAGAAATGTGTTGAAGAAATCTCTCCATTGAGAGAGGGGCTAATAATTTAGGGGGCTAATAATTCTGACTTCAACTATATATTTAATATTATTTTATTAATATTTATAAAATAGAATATTTTGCAAAAATAGTATTTATTTATTTTTTATACGTGTTATTGTTTTTTAAGCACATCATATAATTTCATTCCAATTAAAAATTTTGTTATTTTTTTCTTTTTATTTGTTTGTTAAAAGTTAATTAAATGGACATTTTTGTGTTGTTTATTTATTCACATTTTTATTGTAATTTTGTTTTCTGTTTTTGACATTTCCTTTATAATTTTTTTTAAATATCTATACATTTTTATAGTGTTATTATTATTCTTAAATGTATAAACATTTATTTCTTGATTTAATTTTACAGTTTAAAGTTTTAGTCCTAGTCATTGTTTTGTGTTTTTACCTTCTTTTAAGTCTATGGTTTTATAGACTTTTTTCATTTAAGTTTCAGTTGCCATTTGGGTTTGCATTTTTGACTCTTTATTAGTTTTTATGTTTATCTAGCCTATATGGACATTTATGTTCCATTTTCTTTACTTTTTCCATATATTCTTTATAGATATAATATATATATATATATATATTTCATTTTAAAGAAGTTTAGGTAATTGTGTTTTATTTTTGCCTTTTAATTCTGCCTTTTATTTAAAAAATTTTTAAATATATTTTTGATGTGTTGTAGTCTTTTTATTAGTTTTTTATTTAATTTAAATTAGTGTTTAAAATGTCTGTTACATGCCATTGTATTCATGCTAATTTAATTGGTTATTTTGGCCTTATTTCTCTGGCAAGTAGCTGAAGTCTAATTTCTAATAAATGTGAAAATCAGCTATAAAACATGACATGAGGTTTAGTGAGTAATTGTTTTTCTGCAGGTGGGCATGTTTAAGATTCACCCTGCAGTGCCGGAGTGCATGTCGGAGCAAGCCAAAGACTTCATCATGTGCTGCTTTGAGCCAAACCCAGACAAGAGAACCACGGCATCAGAGCTCCTGAAGAACAGCTTTCTGAAGGCCAGTGCTAAAAAGAGACTAAAACCTCTGGCTGACAACAGCCTGAAAGAACCTGCCGGTGAGCAAGTACAACCATGTTCAAAAACAACAGCTGTAAAAGGGTGTTACTTTGGCACTTTTAACTTAAACAAAATGTAGTCATTGCACACTCACTGCTTTTTATTGCCCTCTAATGTCCATGAATGTTTATACAGTTACGCAGTAAAAAAAAAATTCTTAAAATTATTTTCTTTGCAATTAAATCTAAAATAAATATTTTTTAAAAATAAAAAGTTATAATAAAAAGTATAATATTAAATATTTGTATTATTATTATTTTTATTTAGGTTATATAAAATATTAAGCTGCATCCGAAATAGCCTACTATTAGTAGGTACTGCATTTGAATTTGAATTTAGACCTCAGCTGTTAGAAAAGTACATTCAATACAGTATGAATGTGTGTAATATGAATGGAACTTGAGCATACAGCATTTTTTATGATGCTGTGTAACAATAAATAATATTTTTACAGTACTGTGACGCTTTACGTTTAGGGTTGGGGTGGGGGTAGGTGTTAAATACAATTTATTGGGTAATTTAATAGATAGCATAAATAATACTCTGTACAATACTGTATTTACATTAGTAGATGGTTGGGGTGGGGGTCGACGTTAATAAAATACAATAAGTGGGAAATTTAATAAATAATATAAATAATTATCATTAACTTCCGGCCGCAACGATATTTGTTCTAGCAACAAACATCAGATGCGCACTTCAGAATCTCGCCGGAAGTAGCAGGTCTTCTGGGTACTTCTCGCATATTGTTTTTCGAATTCTATGAATTCGGATACACTACTTTGCTCGCATACTGTTTTTAGCCTACTTCATAGTATGGAAGTATGCGTTTTAGGACACAGCCTTAGTTTCGACCGAAGTTTAATTTTTTCCAAAATAAAAGGCTTTTAACATTCAGGTGAAGCCATTATATATTTCTCTGGAGTTTTAATAAGCTCTTCACTGGTCAGAAAGATTTTGCTTCCTGTGCAATTATTGCCCTCTAATGTCCATGAATGTTTATACAGCTATGCAGTCAATTTATTTAGTTTTTAATTAAATTGTTTTTTTTGCAATTAAATCTAAAATAAATAAAAAGTTATAATTAAAAAATATATAAAATATTTGTGTTATAGATCTTTAAAATTTAGGTTATATAAACTATTCGTTTCTACCAAATGGTTATTTCCACAACTGACCACCAAAACAAAAGGCATCTAACATTGAGGTGAAGCCATGATATATTTTCCTGGGAGTTTTAATACGCTCTTCATTGCTCAAAAGGATTTAGTTGTGTGCATCAAATTGAATTTAGTGAAGTGGTTTTGTATATAAAACATATTAAATGGATGTAAAGAGTTTACTTATGTGAAAATAAATCTCAAATGTAAGAGAAAGAATATCCCATCTTCATTCAGCAAAAGCTGATTTACTCATTTCAATTTTTGGTGAAAAAAGCCATGTTTATTCTGACTAGTATGGTACTTTTTAAAATGTATAACATGATCATACTACATTTCATTATAGGTTATTTTAATATTTTATTAAATTATTTATATGATAAACATGCCTGACATGGTTAATTTTTTATGAACATTTTTCTTAATAATCTATTATTCAGTTAGAAATTCAGAAAACATTAAATGAAGTAAATATATTCCTTCCAAAGTGTCCAATAAGTTTTCCGGACAGTTGTATTTTGATCTTTATATATAATAAAGCAAATTTCTTGTGCATTCGATTCATTCAAATTCGATTAATTCGATTACTAGAACTTTGAGATTATTTGTCTTGTGTTATAGGAGAATTTCACAGGAGCATGTCGGTTCCCATTGCATTGCGTGTGGAGAACACAGATGTGGAGCACAATGAACTGTCCTGCTCTTTTGATTTGAGAAGAGCCACTTCTGCCTTCAAAGGAAACAATATGGCAGAAAGTCCTCCCAGCAACAGTGGCTTCCTGACGTGAGTCCATGCATCACATTCCAGATTCCCGCAATTGTGTCCATATAATTTAACACTATGTCTTCCAGTCATACTGGCACTGGTGATAAATATGAGCCAAGAAGGCTGTAAAAATGTCTTTATTATTTGATCTTTTGTTTTGTTTTCTCAGATTGTTTTATGAAAAAATGTCAGAATTATTGGCATCTACATGAATTTATATGAGAATTTTCTTTGTTTATTACTTTATTTTAAGATTTTATATATATACACAGAACAAGAAAGAACAAACATTGACTCATTCTGTAGACATATAAAGGACAGAAAACAAATTTTGAAGTGTATGCCTATTAATATTTTACATTGTAATTTTAAAAAATGCTCATTTCCACCATCAAGACAATAATTAACCTTTTGAAGTCATAATTATTTTTATTTAGATGGATGGATGGGTGGATAGATATTTCAGCTTAAATTATTATTGTTCACTGTTCTCTGTCATCCTATGGCCACCGGTAGTGCCGGGGTGCAAGGTCCCTTTTATTGCTGCTTGTTAAATGACGAAATACATTCAATTCAATTCAAGTTTATTTGTATAGCTCTTTTCACAATAATTATTGTTTCAAAGCAGCTTTACAGAAAGTGTACATTATTGCATTACAATCAAAATCAAAAAAGTTATGGTCATTACTAGTTACCATAACTTTAGTAGTTACGAATAAATTTAACTAATTAACTAGTAACTAATAGCCTTTAACAGTTAAAGTTATTACATATAAACATAGTTAATCTGCAGTAGTTGTATGGTGTATATAGGTGATGTTTATGTGTACATGTTCAATGAAGTGTATTATGAAGTACATGTAAATACATTATAAGCACACACACAAAAATACATGTTCCTATAAATATTTGAGATTTGAAATATCAGATGTTTCACAATATAATTAGAATGTTTGAGAATATTTTTAGAAAAGAGCAAAAAGAAACAAAATATTTATTCATTCATTCATTTTCTTTTCAGCTTAGTGCCTTTATTAATCTGGGGTCGCCACAGCGGAATGAACCGCCAACTTATCCAGCATTTGTTTTACGCAGCGGATGCCCTTCCAGCAGAAACCCATCTCTGGGAAACATCCACACATACTCATACACTACGGACAATTTAGCCTACTAAATTCACCTGTACCACATGTCTTTGGACTGTGGGGGAAACCGGAGCACCCGGAGGATACCCACGCGAACGCAGGGAGAACATGCAAACTCCACACAGAAACGCCAACTGACCCAGCCGAGGCTCGAATCAGCGACCTTCTTGCTGTGAGGTGACAGCACTAACTACTGCGCCACTGCGTTGCCGAAACAAAATATATTTAAGCAAAAAATAATCAGGATTCTTGTGATTAACTTGTTGCGTCATCATGGAAACTTTGAAGTGATCTAAATAATGGTCATATTAAAAAAACAGCGGGAGTGATTAAAACTGTGAAAGGGTTAAGAAATTTCTGTGAACTGGAAATGTTATGAATCAGCCTGAAATTATGTTTGTTTATCTTGTCCAAACACAATGTTAGGAAAATGGAGGTTTGAGAGGTAAAAATAGCCAAGGGTCTCTGGATTCAGAAAGCTTCCAAAACTACACCCACATCACTGACTTCACCAAAAATTGAAAGTGTCTCTTCTCTCAAAAAAGCCTCCTCTCTTATCCAAAAGCAAACTCAAGCATCTTCATTTTTGGGGGGAAAATATAAAAAGGTTGAACAATAAAGATTTGTTTCTCACAGGCATCTCTGCTCATATTTACAATAGGTGCTAATATCAGGAGGGCACTTTACTTCCAGGACCTGAAATCGCTTGTTCGCCTTCATTTTTTTCTGTGTTTTCTGTTTATAGAGTGCCAGATGAGCCTCAAATAGACATGACCACAAGTCCATCAGGTTCTGGAGAGAATCTAGGTCTGTTCATGCTGAGAAAGGACAGTGAGCGGAGGGATACGCTACACAGGATCCTTACAGAGGACATCACCCATGTAGTTCAAAACATTCAGGAAACACTGCCGCAGGTACATTCACATTCTCCCCTGTCATGAGAGATTTTATCATCAGAGATGTCTGATGGTGAAGGTTGTCACACCACTAGTCTGAATTGAGGTGTACGAAGTAATTTTTTCTTCCCTCGCAGGCGGAGGAGCCGTGCATCACCTCAGATCACATCAGCGAACTGATTGGCTGCCTCCGAGAAAACATCCGCTCTCCAGACAAAAGACTCCTGACCAGCAGCCTGCTGACTTTACGCTCCAGCCTTTTAAACTCCTCTGTGCCTCTCAGCAGCCTGCAGGCGGTGCTCTTCAGCTTTCAGGATGCCGTATGTTTTTTTTGTCTTTACCTTAGTCTGTTATAAACTCAAGGCAGAAGGTCTAGACTCCTATTGTGGCTTTTATTTACCAAGGACCTCCTAAGAGGACATCTGTGGCATGTAAAGCAAACAGAGAGTGTCTGAAATAACCCCTGATATCCATTTGATGTGGATTGATGATGATATTATGAAGAAACATAATGATATGTGACACTAAAGGCTACTTATGCTAACAGATGTCATAACAAATACACAATACGCTTATGAAAAAGATTATAGAGTAGACCTGAAAGTCTGTAGACCAAACGTTTCAGTCTATCATAGAGTATTTTTTTCCATTTTGATAAATGATGTTGCTTTACAGAGGCATGTTAAAAGGATAGTTCACCCAGAAATGAAAATGTATTCGCTATTAACTCAGCCTCAAGTGGTTATAAAGCTTTATGAGCTTTTTTCTTCTGTTGAACACAAAAGAAGATAATTTGGATAAAGCTGAAAACCACTGTTAAAGCTGTAACCACTGACAAGCATAGTCGGAAAAGCAAATACTATGGAAGTCAGTGGGTTTCAGCATTTTTCAAATTATCTTCCTTTTTATTCAAAGAAGAAAGAAATTCCAAGGGGCTTATCTAAAGTAAAGGGTGAGTAAATGATGGCACAATTTTTATTTTTGGGTAAACTGTCCCGTTAAGGGTGGTTTTAGAGCAGCTCTTTGGGGCTACTGGCTCCACATTGGAAAACACAGCAAGATTTTATTCTCATTGCTTGAGCTCTGATTCTGTTGACCCAACCTGGCCCCTTCATAAGCCCTTTGAAATGCAGCTACTTGTAAGCAAATAAGTGTCTCAAGCTAAGATTTTGGATGTCTTTTAAGGAGCTGTGAAAATCCAGGTTTGAAAATCCAGTAGCTGATCCTGATAAGTGCTCATTGTCACAGTTGAGCTTGAGTTGAGTTGTGCATTTGGCATTATAATGACCCTGACAAGGAAGAGAATTCCTGTAGAATTTATTCAATGAGATGACTTTAAAACTCATGACCCACAACAAAAACTACTTTATCTGGTTTGTATGGCCTCCAGGATTTTTAATGACAGCATTTAAAATCATGAATAAAAAAATGATGAATTTATGTGTCAGAATTCAATCATTTTGGACAAAGTGGCTTTTTACATAAACACTTTATTAGTCTTTATTTAATAGACAACACTGGAAAAAATACTATAAACTATTATAATATACTGCAACACAAATTACTGTCAATCTGTTATCAATAGATTTTTAAAGTCATGTTAATTTAATTTAAACATGCCAGTATTCATTTGTATTATGCCAGTGTGTAAACTATTACATTAAAGTCCTTTAAAGCAATTTCACCTAAAAGTGACATTTTCACTAAAAACAAATATGGTTAAAATATATTAAACAAGTCTGTAAAATTAACTATTAAAAGTGCTGATGATCACCAGTCTTTGATTGTAAGTGTTGTATTGATGTTTTTCAGGTTGTATCTCAGCTTTAATGTGCTTTTTAAAGTAATAAATAAAAAACAAAGCAGCTGCTTGCCATCGCAACAGCAATAAGATCCAATGGACGGCAGATCACTTTCACTCCAAAATGGCGGAATCACAGGGCTGTTGCGGGGCACTGCTGTTGCAATGGAATGTTCTATTGAGTGTCGCCTCTTGGTCATTCTAAGATTTTTGGCATAATTGAGTACACCCCATTTCGAAAAAGAATATTTGTATCCATTTCTCAGTGAATATAGGCAATGTATTTTGGTGCATTTAAACAAAACAGATTTACTAAACAGATAATATAATACAAAAATAATATTTTAGTCACCAAACACATTTAGAAATTAAAAGATTACACAATTAAATTCAAGCAAAATATTGCAAAAATAAATTACAACCTGCAAAATGTCAAATAAATATATCATTTTTTGTGCTTCTTGGTTTAAAAATTTTTTTTTACATTTTTTCATTTCTCTTTTTATTTGTATTTAATATTTTTTTCTATAACATAAATTTGGGTGTACTAGTTTTTAGACAGTTATCGTAAGGTATTTGGTTAGATAAGCTCCAGATTTGGCTTTAGTACTGACTAATCTAATGTATATGCACAAATATAATATTGTAGTGTTCCTATTAAAAATATGAATTTAAAAGATATAGATTTGTTAGGAGTGTACTTGTATATGCAGAGCACTGTACCTATTAATGGCAAATCGAGGGAATAGATAATAATCTATAAGTCCACATGAAGTCAAGGATTACAATGCTATTTTTAAAATGAATAATTAATTTCTAAATTAATCACTAAAAAAACTATTGTTTTGATAATCTACAACCAATGTCTGGACTTCTTTCGGCGTTTTGAAGTGGCGGTCCTTCTATTGACGTCAACCCGAGGGCTTTACATAGCAACTGTATACCAATAACCTTAACCACACCCCTCTTACCATTACTTTGCAATGAGAGACTGATGCGCAAATAAAATCCAGCCCCCTACTCAACATTATGTTTCATCAACATACTAAGTCTAAGCAACTTCTGGTTTATGCAGATGGTGCAGTGGTGCCTAAACTGAAATTTATATAATATAATATAATATAATATAATATAATATAATATAATATAATATAATATAATATAATATAATATAATATAATATATAATTTTTTTTCTTGTGGAGAAAGTCTTACTTGTTTTATTTCAACTACAATAAAAAGCAGTTAATTTTTTTAAAACCCATTTTTACGTCAAAATTATTAAACATCCTAAGCCTTATTTTATTCAATAGTCTACAGACAAAAACCACTGCTATACAATGATTTGCCTAATTACCATAATCTGCCTAGTTAACCTAATTAACCTAGTTAAGCCTTTAAATGTCACTTTAAGCTGTATAGAAGTGTCAAAATAACTAGTCAAATAATATTTACTGTCATCATAGCAAAGATAAAATAAATCTGTTAATAGAAATGAGTTATGGGGGAGGGGGGTACAGAGGGCTAATAATTCAGGAGGGTTAAGAATTCTGACTTCAACTGTATATAAACTAGTACAGTTTAAAAAAAGCTTACTTTATTTTTCTATCCTCACTTATAAAAATGAACTGTATAGTGACCAGCACACATTAGATACAATATAATTATACTCATTTTTGGTTTGACTAGACACGCTCAATATTGAATGTAGTAAAAGTAAAATCTAGTTAAAATGTATTCATATACACACATTCATACAATGGAAAACATCTTCAAAAACTGCAAAGTAAGAATCAGAAGAAATGTAGTACTGACTCTACATGAAATAAAATATTCATTGTCAGACTCCTCCAAAGGTGATATTATCACACCATTTAAAACACACTATAGACCGCCTTTTATGTAGAGGTGTTTAACAAAATATTCAACAAAAAAAAAAAAGAAGTCATACACATATGTGTAAATGTTGCATTAATAATATGGAATGTACAGTTGAAGTCAGATTTATTAGCCTCTCTTTGATTTTTTTTTCTTCTTTTTTTAAAATATTTTCCAAATGATGTTTAACAGATTAAGGAAATTATAACAGTATGTCTGATAATATTTTTTCTTCAGGAGAAAGTCTTATTTGTTTTATTTCAGCTAGAATAAAAGCAGTCATTATTTTTTTTTAATTATTAGCCCCTTTAAGCAAATTTTTTTCTCGATAGTCT
>NC_079450.1:20457297-20492629 GCF_903798145.1 Danio aesculapii | reverse complement strand
ATATATATATATATATATATATGTATATATGTATATATATATATATATATATATATATATATATATATATATATATATATATATATATATATATATATATATATATATAGTTGGTGGTTCTCCCTTTCAGAAACAGAAAGGTTTGGACATATCCAGAACAATTTGTTTGAAGAAAAGTTTGAATAAATTTCAGACAGAATTCCAAGTCAAGAATTGAAAATATTTCCCTATTCCAGTATAAATTTTACATTTTAAAGACATGTATTTATTGACCCTGTCATCAAGTAGGTAACTTAATCATTATAGGTAATAAACAGCTTAAGGTAAAAAAAAGAAAAAGAAAAAGAAAAGATTAAAGCAATTGCTTGAAATGTTATATGTACAAATAAATAAATAAATAAATAAATAAATAAATAAATAAATAAATAAATAAATCTAAACACCATAAAAATTTATAAAAAACATGATATATTTTATAATGTTATATAGTACATAAACTGCAGAAGCATGTCAAGAACATTGAATTCCATGATGTCATCATTAATAGAAGATGACTGACGTTGACAGCCATGTGCTAAATGCTCCAGATATTCTGTGTAAAGATTTTATACAAGGAGATCAATTGAAGTAATATATATAAAATCATTCGCCCTCCTGTGAATTATTATTATTTCCTAAATGATGTTCAACAGTGCAAATATTTTTCACAGTATTTTCTATAATATGTTTTCTTCTGGAGAAAATCTTATTTGTTTTATTTTACTCAAAAGCGATTTTAAAAAAGCAAAAACATTTTAAGGTCAATATTATTATCCCACTTAAGCAATATCTTTTTGATTGGCTATAGAACACACCATTATTATACAATGAATTGCCTAATTAGGCCTACTCTAACTTGCCTAGTAAGTAATCCAGTAAAGCCTTTAAATTGCACTTAAAGCTGGATACTAGTATCTTGCAAAAATCTAGTAAAATATCATTTACTATCATCATGACAAAAATAAAAGAAATCAGTTATTAGTAATGAGTTATTAAAGTATTATGTTAAGAAATGTGTTCTCTGTTAAACAGAAATTGTGGAAAAATATAAAAGAATTCAAATTTACCAGGTTAATAATTCTGACCTCAACTGTATATAGTTCAGTGAAGTATGATAATTTAGAGTAAATTTGTAAAATTGACAGTTTAGAGTAAAATATGTTTTTTATTCACCAAAAACTCATACTGTCAACGAATGTGGACATCATAAACAGTGAAGAGTCAAATTGCATCACAAGTCTGATTCTGTAATCCGCTAGTATATTTATTCTATTTCTTTCAACAATGTAATGAATTGTTTTATATTGTAATGAACAGACGTTTAGCAAATATATCAACATAAATAACTATTTAGGGCTTTTCATGGTTTTTATTATTATATTGTATTTTAATTGTTCTTAATAACTGAGCTGATATAAATAGCATCAACTGTGGCTTTATGTCCCATTTTACTTCTTTGTTGCATAGTATCCACATACAGTTGAAGTCAGAATTATTAGAATTATTATTGACATTTAAAGCCTTAACTAGCTTAATTAGGTTAACTAGGCAGGTTAGGGTAATTAGGGCAATTTATTATATAACGATGGTTTGTTCTGTAGACTATCGAGAAACTATTTAGCTTAAAGGGGCAAATAACTTTGACCTTAAATGGCCTTTAAAAAATTGAAAACTGCTTTTATTCTAGCTGAAATAAAACAAAAAAGACTTTCTCCAGAAGTAAAAAATGTTATCAGACATACTGTTAAATATTTAAAAAAGAAGAAGAAGAAAACAAATAAATAAAGGGGGGCTAATAATAATAATAATAATAGTAATAATAATAATTATAAAAAAACTAAGTAAAAATGGATTCCCATTTTTGGATTTCCATCACATTAAAGTTCAAAAATATTTTTAAAAATGTAGATGCATTTAAAAACTTTATTTTCCATAATTCATGCATGAAAGAAGATCAGAATGTAAATCATAAATGAGTATTTAGTGATCTTAAATTCTGTTACCTTTTTTTCCTCCATCGACTGTGCTTGCAACTACAACTGCTCTATGTGCAGCTCCTCCTCTGGGCTCAGTAGGTCTCTTGGTGCAGCTCCACCTCTGGGCTCAGTGGGTCTCCTGGTGCAGCTCTGCCTCAGAGCTCAGTGGGTCTCCGAATGCAGCTCCACCTCTGGGCTCAGTGAGTCTCCTGGTGCAGCTCCACCTCTGGGCTCATTATAGTACATATGGTAGCAGTGGTTAAAATCTTGTATTCCAAATAATTGTTGCATGCTGGCATCATTAATAGAAGATAACTGACAGTGATAGCCATGTGCTAAATGCACCAGACATCAAGTGAAAAGATTTGATACAAGGAGATCAATAGAGGCAAAAAAAAAAAAAAAAAAATTGCATGTACAGTGAATTGATGAATAATTTAATATTTTATAAACTAAAATTAAGAATAAAATGTAATTTTTTAGCCTGCTAGTATATCTATTTAATAGAAACTGTATTATTATTGTAATTATATTATAGTAATGCAGTTAAAAATATATTCTAGCTTTTTATCTATGTATTTTATTCTGCCTTCACTGATTCCTGACCAACAGTAAAAGGTTTTAGTAAGAGTTTTTATTTATTCATCTTACTGTTGTTATCTAGGCAGTGCACAGGTTTGTGTATCATAGGAGGCCAAAGTTTGATTTTGACTAAAGACAATATGTTTTTGACTAGAATATTTGTTTTTGAGCTCGAAGTTTTGTGCAAGTTCAAAAATCTAAAGTGCACGTGCAAAAATCTGAATTACCTGAATAAAGTTTTCCATAATTCATGCTTGAAATTTAAAGAATATCAAAAAGTAATCAGAAGTAAATGTGTTTAATTGCCTTGACTGCAATGTAGTGTTTTAGTAGTCTTTGGTTTAGGGTTAAAAACATTTCATAAGAATGGTTACTTCTGTGATGTTAGTATAATACATATAGAAGCTGTGATCTCACAATCTTGTATTCCAAAAATTTGTTCTACAATGACATCATTAATAGAAGATGACAGTGACAGTGACAAGGCTGTCACACACTGGATGCGCCGTTCAGCGCCGCAACATGGCACGCACATGACAGTTGAAAGTATCACACATCAGACCCGCACATTCGAATGCTATTTTAAATGAAAATATTCAGATGGCGCTCTGTGGCGCGGCAGAAAAATGTCCTGAGTCGTGGCTGGGCGCAGTGGACAGCCGCGGACTTGCGGCGCCGGTGTTTGTACCCTGATAGAAACCTATGTTTAGAATTATGAAATGTATGGCGCTGCATGGCGCTACGCGGTGCACCGCCGAGTGGCGTTTCTGGTGTGCGGCCTGCTACAGTCATGTGCGGAATGCCCAAGACATTCTGTGAAAGCATTTTATACAAGGAGATCAATTGACGTTAAACAAAAAATAATATGTGGAGTGAAGTTTAATGAATATGTAAGGATTTTATAATCTAGATTTTAGAGTAAAATGTCATTTTATTCACTAAAAACTGTCAATGTATGTGGACATCATGCAACAGTGCAGTCAAATTGCATTAGTCTGATTCTGTAACCTGCTATATCTATTCTATCTTTTCAAAAAAGTTAAATTGTTTTATATTGCATTGAAACATTTAGTAAATGTATCAACATAACTAAATGTTAAAAAAATATTTTATATTAACAAACAGACATTTAGCAAACATATCAACATAAAAAACCATATTGAGCTTTCATAAAAAATAAAAATCATTTATTACATGCTGTAAGTTACAATGAGCAATAATTGTTTTCCATGATTTTCACAAGTTTCTAATATTTCTGCATATATTAATACTGTTATTGTTCCTAAAAATATTATTATTATATTGAAATATCATTGTTCCTAATAATTGAACTGATATAAAAACACAATATGTGATTTAAAAAAAAAAACGCGTATAAAATTCTATATTTTCAGCTGTGGTTTTATGTCCCATGTTACTCCTTTGTTGCATGGTTACATCATATGTGGACAGTTAAATATTTTTTAAATGAAACATTTAAAGAAAAATTTAATGGATTTATATTTTACCATCACAAATATAAAATATAAAAATATAGACAATGTTTTCCATAATTCATGCATGCAAGAACATCAAACTAGTTCATAAACAAAAGTTGCTATGCTTGCGACTGCAGTTGCTCAACATACAGCTCCACCACCAGGCTCAGTGGGTCTCGTGATGCAGCTCCACTACTGGGCTCAGTAGATCGCCTGGTGCAGCTCCACCTCTAGGCTCAGTGGGTCCTCTGCTGCAGCTCCAACTCTGGGCTCAGTGGGTCTCCTAGTGTAGCTCCACCAGTGAGTCCAAGCCAAGAATTGAAATTAGTATAAAAATCTGACAATAAATGTGGCACAGCCAGTCTTTCTGAGGAACAAAGAGACCCTCTGTCTATGCCAGTGATTTTTGCAATTATAATGTATAAAATATTTGGAGTGTTTTATGTGGTTCATTATTATAAATAGTGGAGGAAAAAGAAAACCTTAAATTAAAAGCTGTCACTGTGATTTTTTAAAACTCTTTTAAAAGATGTGCCAATATTTCCTGATCACTGTATACATTTAATATTTTTAAATACATGTATTTGTTGACCCTGTATTTTATACAGGCAGGTAACTTTGTTATAGCTAATTAACAGCATGAGTTTAAATAAAACCAGATTAAAACATGTGCTTGGAATGTTATATGTACAAAGAAACTCTAAGCACTATTGAATAACTGTAATGTTCTATTGTGAAATTTTGGATTTCAATTTTACCATCACATGAAAGAACTGAACATATGTTTTAAATCTAGATAAAGTTTTCCAAAATTCATTCATGAAAGAACAACAGAAAGTAATTTGTAAACGTGTGTTTCTGTACTTGTGACTGCAATTGCTTGAAGTGCAGCTCTACCTCTGGGCTCAGTGGGTCTCCTGGTACAGCTCCACCTCTGAGCTTAGTAGGTCTCCTGGTGCAGCTCTACCGCTGGGCTCAGTGGGTCTCCTGGTGAAGCCCCACCCCTGGGTTTCTTTTGTGATGTTACTATAGTATATATAGAAGCTGTGATCTTACAATCTTTCATTCCTTAAAGTAGTTCCACAACAACATCATTAATTGGCTGACAGTGTGTGCGTGTTTGTTTCTCTGAATGTACTGGATATACTGAATACATTTGAAACAATAAAAATATTCACGAGTACAAAACACTAAATGTGTCCCATATGGACAGACAGTTTGAACATTATTGAACAGTTTTGTCTGGAAGTTATATTTGCACTTGTATGATATTAAACCCCCGAAATAAAATAAGGATGATGATTGTTGTTTATAATATATATAATATTTTAATATAATTGTTCTTAACTGAGTTGACATATTTAGCAAAACATTTCATTACAAAAACCCAACTAAATTCCATATTGTCAGCTGAGGCTTCTTTACTCACTCACTCACTCACTCACTCACTCACTCACTCACTCACTCACTCACTATCCTTTGGCTCAGTCCCTGATTTATTAAGTGTTGCCACTGCAGAATGAACTGCCCATCACTCAGCTGTGTTTTCTATAATTCATGCATGAAAATTAAAGAATATCAGAAAGTAGTTCACCTTTTTTCCTTCCTGGACTGTGCTTGCAACTAAAACTGCTCTACATGCAGCTACACTTCGGGGCTTATGGGGTCTCCTGGTGCAGCTCCACCTCTGGGCTCAGTGGGTCTTGTGGTGCAGCTCCAAAAATGTTAAAATATATATCTGACAATAACTAAGGAACGCTTAGATTTTCTGAGGCACACTAGACTCTCTTTTCTGGCTATGCTAGTAATTTTTGCAATTATAATAAAAAAAAGTTTGGTGTAGTATACAGTATGTGGTTCACTATTATAATGAGTAGAGGAAAAAGAAAACCTTGCATTAAAAGCGATCAATTACTGTGATCTTCAGTGACTTTTTGAAATCCTTCAAAAGATGTGTCATTGACGTAAAAGATCTCTAAAAATCCATATTGGTGAGTTTTACTTTCAGAAACTGAAAAGGCTGGACATATCTAGAACAACAAAATTTTGAATAAAAGTTAGACAGAATTTCAAGCCAAGAATTGAAAACATTTCCTTATCCAAGTATAAATTTTTGTTTATTTTTATATTTTTTCGTAGTGTTAAGTTTAGGGTTAAAAACATTTTAAAAGAATGGTTTCTTTTGTGATGTTAGTATTGACCCAATTCTTGATGTACAAGCAGATGCAGCCATTGGAATTTTTTTGGCTCGCGACGTCTGGTCTCATTCACTTCCATTGATTTTTAGACATTAAAAACAACTTGTTTTGCTGCTTGATGTTGCAAACTGACATTTTATTATTATGTTATTATATTAATTCTATTATACTTTTTATGTATAGTCATGAACACACTTGCTTGTAGAGCAAGTAGTTTGACCGTTTCTGCCATTTATTATTCCTAGTCATATCTCCCATAGGCAGCTGAATCAGAAGTTCTAAAACATTCACAAAAACTGAGCGCACTTCCACATTGTGGAATAAGGTCTATAGTGTGTGTGTATATATATTAGCTGTGACACAATCTTGCATTTAAAAAATGTGTTCCATGATGATATCATTAATAGAAGTTGGCTGACAGTGACAGTCATGTGCTAAATACTCCAAACATTTTGTGCCATAATTTTATACAAGGAGATCAACTGAAGTTAAACAAAGATAGTATGTGCAATGAAGTATGATGAATTGTTAGTATTTTATAAACTAGATATTAGAGAAAAATGTAGTTTTCATTCACCAAAAACAGCCTGTCAATTTATGTGGACATCGTGCAACAGTGCAGTCAAATTGCATTACGAGTCTGATTCTGTAACCTGCTCTATATTCTGTTTTTAAAAAAATATTAAGTTGTTTTACATTGTAATTAAACATCTAGTGAATACATTAACAAAGCTATTTAGGGCTTTCACACAAAATAAGAATCATTTCATGCATGCTGTAAAGAAGTCAGTTTTAACTGAAACTATGTTATATTTCAGACGCTGATCTCTATAATTGAGATGATTCAACATGAATGGATGAAGTTATAATACTGTAAAACTTTTACAACCAGCAGTGATTGTTTTCCATGATTTTCACAAATTGGAAATAGGTTTCTGCATTTGTTATTACTGTAGTTGTTCCAAAAATATGTTTTTTTATTATATTGTAACATCATTGTTTCTAATAATTGACCTTATAAAAAAGCACAACATGTTATTAAAAACTCCTATAAATTCCATGTTGTCAAATGGCTGTGGCAAATATATCAAGAGGAATAACTATTTAGGGCTTTCAGGTTTGTTTGTTTTTAATCATATTGTAATTTCATGGTTCTTAATTACCGAGCTGATAAAAATAGCATCATGTCATTAAGAACACAAAATTCTATATTGTCAGCTGTGGCTTTTTGTCCCAATGTACTTCTTTGTTGCTATCCACAATAGTGATTAAAAAAAGTGTTTAATGATTTTACCTTCTGCTTCTTTTTTCCCCTCTTTTGACTGTGCTTGCAATTACTACTGCTTTAAGTGCAGCTCCACTTCTGGGCTCAATGGGTCTCCTGGTGCAGCTCCACCAATAGGCTCATTGGGCCCCCTGGTGAAGCTCCACTTCTGGGCTTAGTGGGTCTTCTGGTGCAGCTAAATGAGGCACACCTGGTGTCTTTCTGATTTTTGCAACAATTTATAAAATAACTGGTGTAGTACATGTGGTTCATTGTAATCTTCAGTTAAGGAAAATATAAAACCTTGAATTGAAAGTGGTCACTGTGATTTTCAGTGACTTTTTGAACTCCTTCAAGATGTGATGCAAAATATTTCTAAAAGTCTATATTGGTAGTAGTTCTTCCCTTCAGAAACAGAAAGGGTTGGACATCCAAAACAACTAAAGTTTGAATACATTTCAGACAGAATTCCAAGCCAAGAATTGAAATGATTTCTCTATCCCAGTATAAACTTGTAATTTTTTTAAAGACATGTATTTGTTGGGCCTGTCATTTTATAGGTAACTTAATATTATAGATAATTAACAGCTTAAGGTTAAATAGAACTAGATTATAACAGTTTCTTGGAATGACATATCTACAAAAAACCCTCGAAACACTAAAGCATAATTGTAACATTTTATGAACATTTTATTGAACCATAAGTTTAATTATAACAAAGAAGCAAAAAAAAAAAAAAAAAGATTGTGTTGATTCCAGTCATTCTGAACATCAATTTATTGTTCTCTCATGTAGTATGTATATATATATATATATATATATATATATATATATATATATATATATATATATATATATATATATATATATATACATATATATATACATATATATATATATATATATATATATATATATATATATATATATATATATATATATACATATATATATATATATATATATATATATATATATATATATATATATATATATATATATATATATATATATTTTTTTTTTTTTTTTTTTATGTTTTTTAAAACCCTAATTTAACTCAAACTTAAGACTACTGAAAAAAATGTCAAATTTGCTCTGGGATGGGAAATATTTTTTCAATTCTTGGCTTGAAATTCTTCTGAAATTGAGTTTTATTCAAACTTTAGTTGTTCAGATATGTCCAGCCCTTACTGTTTGTAAAAAAGGGAAACCCGCCCCCAATGGATTTTTAGAAATATTTTATGTCAATGGCACAATTTTTGAAAGTTAAAAAATTCAGTGAAGATCACAGTGAAAACACTTTTCTTTTTTCTTCCCTGATTAAAATAGAGAACCGCATATAATACTACAAACATTTTATACATCATGATTGCAAAAACCACTGTAGCCAGAAAAGAAAGTCTAGTTGTGCCTTAGAAAACCAGGCTGTAGCACATTTATTATCAGATTTTAAAATATATTTTCAGTTCTTGGCTTGGCCTCACTGGTGGAGCTGCACCCGGAGACCTGCTGAGCCCAGAGGTGGAGCTGCACCAGGAGACCCACTGAGCCCAGAGCTGCATATCGAGCAATTGCAGTCACAAGTACAGAAACACGTTTATGATAGTTTCTGTTGTTCTTTCATACATGAATTAAAGAAAACTTTATCTAGATTAAAAACAAATGTTTTGTCACTTTCATGTGATGGTAAAATTGAAATCCAAAATTGTTTCACATGTCTGGTGCATTTAGCACATGGTTTTCACTGTGAACAATTTTCTATTAATGACATCACAAGGCAACAAATATTTGTAATGCAAGATTGTAACTTCTGCTAATATATGTACTATACTAACTTTACAATATTAACCATTCTTTAAAAATTATTCTTTAATCTTACTTAAGACTGCTACTAAAACACTGCCCTAAAAGCATTTTCTAATATCTTGATTTAAAAATTTCAAATTTATACTGTAATAAATGCTGTCTGAAATTGATTCAAACTTTTATTCAATCTAGTTGTTCTGGATATGTTCAAACCTTTTTGTTTCTGAAATGGACAACCACCAACTAAATTGATTTTTAAAAATCTTTTTACATCAATGGCACATCTTTTAAAGGGATTTTTTTTTAATCACTAAAGATCACAGTGACAGCTTTTAATTCAATGGTTTCCTCAACTTCTTATAATAGTATATATATATATATATATATATATATATATATATATATATATATATATATATATATATATATATATATATATATATATATATATATATATGCATACTACATGAGAGAACAATAAATTGATGTTCAGAATGACTGGAATCAACACAATCTTTTTTTTTTTTTTTTTTTTTGCTTCTTTTTTATAATTAAACTTATGGTTCAATAAAATGTTGATAAAATGTTACAATTATGCTATAGTGTTTCGAGGGTTTTTTGTAGATATGTCATTCCAAGAAACTGTTATAATATAGTTCTATTTAACCTTAAGCTGTTAATGTTAGCTATAGTAACATCACAAATCTTTTGTGATGTTACTATAGTATATATAGAAGCTGTGGTCTTACAATCTTCCATTCCATAAAATAGTTCCATGATGACATAATTTATTGGCTGACAGTGACAGTCAAGTGCTAAATGCACCAGACATTCTGTGAAAACATTTTATACAAGCGGATCAATTGACATTAAACAAAAATAGAACATGCAGTGAGTATGATGAATATGTTAGTATTTTATAAAATAGATTTTAGAGTAAAATATATATTTTGTTTACTCAAAACCAGTTGTCAATGTATGTGGACATCATGCAACAGTGCAGTCAAATTGCGTTACGAGTCTGATTCTGTACTATATCTATTCTATTTTTTCAAAAATGTTATAAATTGTTTTATATTGCAACAAACAGACATTTAGCAAACATTTCAACGTAAATAACCATATTGGTCTTTCATACAAAACAACAATAATTTCTTGCATGTTGTAAAGAAATCAGTTTTAATGAACTATGTTATGTTACATTTCAGATGTCGACAAATAACTGAGTTTCCCTGTACTGGGTTGCGGCTGGAAGGCCATTTGTTTTGTAAAACATATGCTGGAATATTTGGCGGTTGATTCTGCTGTGGCGAGCCCTGATAAATAAGGAACTAAACCGAAAGAAAATAAATGAATATATAACTGAGGTGATTCAACATGAATGGATGAAATTATAATAAGTTGTTATAATCAGCAGTGATAGTTTTCCATGATTTTTACAAATTGCTAATGGGTTTCCACATGTGATACTACAGTTATTGTTCCTGGAATATGTTTTTTTTTTTTGTTATTACACTTTTAAAAATTATGTTTTCTGTTTTGTTCAGATTTTTGGAGGACAACTTAACTGTTTTACGTTCAATCCATTTATATTTGAAAAAACAAGTAAGTTAACTTAATTCCTTCATGTTGTCCCTACACAAATCGATTGTGTGGAACCCAGCATTTTTTCATCTTTGTAATATCATTGTTCCTAATAATTTACATAATATAAATAGCACAATATTTCATTAAACCAACTCCCATAAAATTGCATATTGTCAGCTCTGGCTTTATGTTAAATTTTACTCCTTCGTTGCATGATGCCTACATATGTGGACAGTTTAATCAATTTTAGTTAAAACTACATTTTGTAAAAAATAATTCTAATGGATTTTCAATTCAAATGTTTGCCATCATATTAAAGTATTAAAGTACTAAAATAATTTTGAAACCCATAGTGTTTTCCATAATTCACACATGAAAGAACTTCAGACAGTAATTCATAAACAAATATTGCTGTGCTTGCGACTGTCAGTGAGTCTTCTTGTACAGCTCCACCTCTGGGCTCAGTGGGTCTCTTGGTGCAGCTCCACCTCTGAGCTCAGTGGGTCTCCTGGTGTAGCTCCACCAGTGAGCCCAAGTCAAGAATTGAAAACATTTGTAATAAATCTGACAATAAATGTTGCACAGACAGTTTTCTGAAGCAGTAATAGACATTATTTTCTTGCTATGTTAGTGATTTTTGCTATTATGGTGTTAAATGTTTGGTGTAATATGGGGTTCACTAATATAATCAGTGGAAAAAAAGAGAAACATGATACTAAAAGAGGTCACTGTGTTCTTCAGCGACTTTTTGAACTCCTTAAAAGGTGTGCCATTGATGTAAATGTTTTCTAAAAAATCCATTTAGTTAGTGGTTCTCCCTTTCAGAAACAGAAAGGTTTGGACATATCCAGAACAATTCAGAACAATAAAAGTTTAAATAAATTTCAGACAGAATTCCAAGCCAAAAACTGAAAATATTTCCCTAATCCAGTATAAATTACATGTATTTATTGACCCTGCCATCGGGTAGGTAACTTTATTATTATAGGTAATTAACAGCTTAAGGTAAATAAACCAGATTAAAGCAATTGCTTGGAATGTTATATGTACATAAAAACCTCTAAACACTAAAGAATAATTGGAATGTTCTACTGACATTTTATTAAAGCAAAAGTTTAATTATTTAAAAAAAACATGATATCTTTTATAATGTTATATAGTACATATACTGTAGAGGCATGTTTAGTATTCCATGATGACATCATTAGCAGAAGATAACTGGCAATGACAGCCATGTGCTAAATGCTCCAGACATTCTGTGAAAACATTTTATACAAGGAGATCAATTGAAGTAATATATACAAAATCATTCGCCCTCCTGTGAATTATTATTATTTCCCAAATGATGTACAACAGTGCAAATATTTTTCACAGTATTTTCTATAATATGTTTTCTTCTGGAGAAAATCTTATTTGTTTTATTTTACTCAAAAGCGATTTTAAAAAAGCAAAAACATTTTAAGGTCAATATTATTATCCCACTTAAGCAATATATTTTTTTGTGTGGCTATAGAACACACCATTGTTATACAATGAATTGCCTAATTAGGCCTACCCTAACTTGCCTAGTAAGTAATCCAGTGAAGCCTTTAAATTGCAGTTGGAGCTGGATACTAGTATCTTGCAAAAATCTAGTAAAATATAATTTACTTTCATCATGACAAAAATAAAAGAAAGCAGTTATTAGTAATGAGTTATTAAAGTATTATGTTAAGAAATGTGTTCTCTGTTAAACAGAAATTGTGGAAAAATATAAAAGAATTCAAATTTACCAGGTTAATAATTCTGACCTCAACTGTATATAGTTCAGTGAAGTATGATAATTTAGAGTAAATTTGTAAAATTGACAGTTTAGTGTAAAATGTGGTTTTTATTCACCAAAAACCCATACTGTCAACAAATGTGGACATCATAAACAGTGAAGAGTCAAATTGCATCACAAGTCTGATTCTGTAATCCGCTAGTATATTTATTCTATTTCTTTCAACAATGTAATGAATTGTTTTATATTGTAATGAACAGACGTTTAGCAAATATAACTAAATTTAGCATAAATAACTATTTTGGCCTTTTCATGTTTTTAAATTATATTGTATTATAATTGTTCTTAATAACTGAGCTGATATAAATAGCATCAACTGTGGCTTTATGTCCCATTTTACTTCTTTGTTGCATGGTGTCACATATATGGACAGTCACTTAAAAAAAAGACAAATTTAAAATGGATTTACATTTTTGGATTTCCATCACATTAAAGTTCAGAAATACTCCACTAATCTAGATTTATATATATATATATATATATATATATATATATATATATATATATATATATATATATATATATATATATATATATATATATATATATATATATATATTCCATAATTCATGCATGGAAGAAGATCAGAAAGTAAATCATAAACAAGCATTTATTTATGTTAAATTCTGCTACCTTTTTTCCTCTCTCGACTGTGCTTGCAACTACAACTGCTCTATGTTCAACTCCACCTCTGGGCTCAGTAGGTCTCTTGGTGCAGCTCCACCTCTGGGCTTAGTGGGTTTCCTGGTGAAGCTCCACATCTGAGCTCAGTGGGTTTCCTGGTGCAGCTCCACCTCTGGGCTCAGTATAGTCCACATAGTAGCAGTAGTTACAATCTTCTTTTCTAAATAATTGTTGCATGATGGCATCATGAATAGAAGATAGCTGACAGTGATAGCCATGTGCTAAATGCACTAGACATTATGTGAAAAGATTTTATACAAGGAGATCAATATAGCTTAAAAAAACAAAAATCGATATATATAGAAATATATATATCTATATATTTTATTTTGCCTTCACTGATTCCTGACCACCAGTAAAAAGTTTTAGTAATTTTAGTAGTTTTTTAATTGTTGTTACTTAAGCAGTGCAGTAGTCTGTGTATTTGTCAGGTTTGTGCATCATAGGAGGCCAAAGTTTGATTTTGACTGAGGATAATATGTTTTTGACTAGAATATTTGGTTTTGAGCTCGAAGTTTGAGGATTGTGCAAGTTCTAAAAGTGCACGTGCAAAAAGCTGAATAAAGTTTTTTTATAATTCATGCTTGAAAGTTAAAGGATATCAGAAAGTAATCCTAAGTAAATGTGTTTAATGGCCTTGACTACTGCTGTTTTTTCACCCCTGGACTGTCTTTGTAGTGTTTTAGTTGTAGTCTTTAGTTTAGGGTTAAAAAAACACTTTAAAAGAATGGTTACTTCTGTGATGTTCGTATAATACATATAGAAGCTGTGAGCTCACAATCTTGCATTCCAAGAATTTGTTCCACAATGACATCATTAATAGAAAATGGCTGACAGTGACAGTCATGTGCTAAATGGCCCAGACATTCTATGAAAACACTTTAAACAAGGATATCAATTGATGTTAAACAAAAGATAACATGTGGAGCGAAGTACAATGAATGAATGCTAGTATTTTATAAACTAGATTTTAGAGTAAAATGTTGTTTATTCATCGAAAACTGTCAATGTATGTGGACATCATGCAGTCAAATTGCATTAGTCTGATTCTGTAACCTGTTAGTATATTTATTCTATCTTTTCAAAAATGTTAAATTGTTTTATATTGCATTGAAACATTTAGCAAGTGTATCAACATAAATAACTATTTAGGGCTTTCATACAAAATAAAAAATAATGTATTGCATACTGTAAAGAAATCAGTTTTAACTTGAATTTCAGATGGTGATGTATAACTGATGATTTAACATGAACAGATGAAGTTATTATACTTTAAGTTACAATGCGCAATGACTGTTTTCCATGATTTTCAGAAGTTTCTAATATTTCCGCATATACTACTACTGTTATTGTTCCTAAAATGTTTTTTTATTATATTGTAATATCATTGTTCTTTATCATTGAACTGATATAAATACACAATATGTGATTTAAAAAAAACTCCAATAAAATTCTAAATTTTCAGCTGTGGGTTTATACCCCATGTTACTCCTTTGTGGCATGGTGACTACATATATGGACAGTTAAATAATTTTTTTTTAATAAAACAGAATTTTGTTAAAAATTAAATGGATTTAAATTTCACCATCACAAATATAAAATCTAAAAATATAGATAATGTTTTCCATTATTCATGCATGGAAGAACATCAAACTATCTCATGAACAAGTGTTGCTATGCTTGCAACTGCAGTTGCTCAACATGCAGCTCCACTACTGGGCTCAATGGGTCTCCTGGTGCAGCTCCACCTCTGGGCTCAGTGGGTCCTCTGCTGCAGCTCCAACTCTGGGCTCAGTGGGTCTCTTGGTGCAGCTCCACCAGTGAATCCAAACCAAGAATTAAAATTTATATAAAAATCTGACAATAAATGTGGCCCTTTGACTATGCTAGTGACTTTTGCAATTATCATGTATAAAATGTTTGGAGTGTTTTATGTGGTTCATTATTATAATTAGTGGAGGAAAAAGAAAACCTTAAATTAAAAGCTGTCACTGTGATTTTTTTTTAACTCTTTTAAAAGATTTGCCATTGACATAAAAAGATTTTTAAAATAAATTTTGTTGGTGGTTCTCCATTTCAGAAACAGAAAGGTTTGGACATATCCAGAACAACTAATTTGAATAAAAGTTTGAATCAATTTCAGACAGAATTCCAAGACAAGAATTAAAAATATTTCCTGGTCACAGGATCAATTTTACATAAAACTAGATTAAAACATTTGCTTGGAATGTACAAAAAAAAAAAAAAAAACACACACTAAAGAATAACTGTAATGTTCTATTGGCATTTTATTGAAGCATAAGATTAATCATAAAAACGCCAAAAAACATTGGAGAGAACAAAACAAAATTCTATGTTCAGAATATCTGAAATCAACATGTTCATTTCTGATCTACTGAATTACACACATCTCAAAATTCCCTGAGGACAAAGCAAAAGCAGAGAACAATTATTCTACCTCAATAGAATTGTTGTCAGGACTGAAGAAACTGTTCTTGGCTTTTAAAAAAATAGGGCAGTGTTTTAGTAGCAGTCTTAAGTAAGATTAAAGAATAATTTTTAAAGACTGGTTAACATTGTAAAGTTAGTATAGTACATATATTAGCAGTGGCTACAATCTTGAATTACAAATATTTGTTACCTTATGATGTCATTATTAGAAGATAGCTGACAGTGAAAGCCATGTGCTAAATACACCAGACATTATGTGAAACGATTTTGGATTTCAGTTTTACCATTACATGAAAGGACCTTCTTGCTGTGAGGTGACAGCACTACCTACTGCGCCCATATGAAAGGACTAAACATGTTTTAAATCTAGATAAAGTTTTCCATAATTCATGCATAAAAGAACAACAGAAACTAATTCATAAATGTGTGTTTCTTGCGAATGCAATTGCTCGACGTGCAGCTCCATCTCTGGGCTCAGTAGGTCTCCTGGTGGGGCCAAGCTAAGAACTGAAAATATATTTTTAAAATCTGACAATAAATGTGCCACAGCCAGCTTTTCTGAGGCACAACTAAACTTTCTTTTCTGGCTACACTAGTGGTTTTTGCAGTCATAATGTACAAAGTGTTTGGAGTATTATAAGTGGCTCCTATTTTAATCAGGGAAGGAAAAAGAAAAGTGTTTTCACTGTGATCTTCATTGAATTTTTAGTCTTTTAAAAGATGTGTCATTGACATAAAATATTTCAAAAAATCCATATTGGTGGCGGGTTTCCCTTTCAGAAACAATAAGGGCTGGACATATCTAGAACAACTAAAGTTTGAATAAAACTAAGACAGAATTTCAAGCTATGAATTTAAAATATTTCCTATCCCAGAATAAATTTGACAATTTTTACCATTGGTTAAATTAGGGTTTAAAAAAAAAAATGGTTTCTTTTGTGATGTTACTATAGTAAATATAGAAGCTGTGATCTTACAATCTTCCATTCCTTAAAGTAGTTCTACAATGACATCTTTAATTGGCTCACTGTGTGTGTGTGTGTGTGTGTGTGTGTGTGTGTGTGTGTGTGTGTGTGTGTGTGTGTGTGTGTGTGTGTGTGTGTGTGTGTGTGTGTGTGTGTGTGTGTGTGTGTGTGTGTGTGTGCGTGTGCGTGTGCGTGCGTGTGTGTGCGTGTGCGTGTGTTTGTGTGTGTGTGTGTGTGTGTGTGTGTGTGCATGCGCACGTTTTTTTGGACAAACAACATAAAATGTTTGTTTCTCTGAATGTACTGGATATACTGAATACAGTTGAAACAATAATAATATTCACGAGTATAGAACACTAAATTTGTCCCATATGGACAGACAGTTTGAACATTATTGAACACTTTTGTCTGGAAGTTATATTTGCACTTGTATGATATTAAACCCTCAAAATAAAATAAGGATGATGATTGTTGTTTATGATATATATTATATTTTAATATAATTGTTTTTAACTGAGTTGACATATTTAGCAAAACATTTCATTACAAAAACCCAACTAAATTCCATATTGTCAGCTGAGGCTTCTTTACTCACTCACTCACTCACTCACTCACTCACTCACTCACTCACTCACTCACTCACCTTTGGCTTAGTCCCTGATTTATCAGGTGTTGCCACTGCAGAGTAAACTACCAGTTTATCAGCCACTATCAGTCAGCTGTGGCTCAAGTTTTCCAGAATTCATGCATAAAAGTTAAAGAATATCAGATAGTAAATGATAAAAATGTGTTTAATGACCTTGATTCCTGCGCCCTTTTTCCTTCCTGGACTGTGCTTGCAAGTACAACTGCTCTACATGCAGCTCCACTTCTGGGCTTAGTGGGTCTCCTGATGCAGCTCCACCTCTGGGCTTAGTGGGTCTTGTGGTGCAGCTCCACTTCTGGGCTCAGTGGGTCTCCTGATGCAGCTCCATCAGTGAGCCCAAGACAAGATTTTAAAATATAAATCTGAAAATAAATAAGGAACGCTTAGATCTTCTGACGCACACTTAGACTCTCTTTTCTGGCTATGATAATGATTTTCGCAATTATAATAAAAAAGCTTGGTGTTGTATATGTGGTTCACTATTATAATGAGTGGAGGAAAAACAAAACCTTGCATTGAAGCGATCGATCAACTGTGATCTTCAGTCACTTTTTGAAATTCTTAAAAACATGTGTCATTGACGTAAATGATCTCTAAAAATCCATATTTGTGAAACTGAAAAGGCTGGACATATCTAGAACAACCAAAGTTTAAATAAAAGTCAGACTGGATTGCAAGCCAGGAATTTAAAAAATTTCCTTATAGTAGTATAAATTTTAGTTTCTTTTTTATTTTTTGGTAGTATTGAGTTGAGGGTTAAAAACATTTGAAGAGAATGGTTTCTTTTGTGAAGTTAGTATAGTGTGTATATTTATTAGCTGTGATTACAATCTTGCTTTTCAAAAAGTTGTTCCATGATGACATCAATAATAGAAGATGGCTAAAAGTGACAGTCATGCGCTAAATGCACCAGACATATCTGTAAAACATGTTATACAAGGAGATCAAATGACGTTAAACAAAAATAGTATGTGTAGTGAAATTTGATGAACGTTAGTATTTTATTAACTAGATTTTAAACCATGTAAACAAATTGCATTATGGGTCTGATTCTGTAACCTGCTAGTATATATATATATATATATATATATATATATATATATATATATATATATATATATATATATATATATATATATATATATATATATATATATATATATATATTTTTTTTTTTTCAAAAATGTTAAATCATTTTATATTGTAATAAAATATTTAGCAAACATATCAACATAACTATTTAGGGCTTCCACACAAAATAAGATTCATTTCATGCATGCTGTAAAGAAATCAGCTACAAGCTTTGTTACGTTATATTTCAAATGTTGATATCTATAACTGAGATGATTCAACATGAATGGATGAATTCATAATACTGTAAGTTGTTACAATCAGCAGTGATTGTTTTTCATGATTTTCACAAATTGCTAATTAGTTTCTGCATTTATTATTACTGTAATTGTTCCAATAAAATGTTTTTATTATTATTATTATATTGCAATATCATTGTTTCTAATAATTGAACTGATATAAAAAGCACAACATGTGATTAAAAACTCCTATAAATTCCATATTGTCAGCTGTGGCTTCATGCCCTTTGTTACTCCTTTTTTTGTGTGGTGACTAGACTACACATGTGGACAGTTAAATATTTTTAAATAAAACTCAATTTTGTTACATTTTAAATTGATTTAAATTTTACCATCACTCTAAAGTACTAAAATATTTTTAAAATCTAGATAATGTTTTCCATAATTTCTGCATAAGAGAACTTCATGATTAGAAAATAATACAAAAAGTAACCCATAAATGAGTTTTTCTGTACTTGCGACTGGAATTGCTTAGCATGCAGCTCCAGTTCTGGGCTCAGTGGGCCTCCTGGTGCAGCTCCACCTCTGTGCTCAGTGGTCTTCTGGTGCAGCTCCACTTCTGGGCTCAGTAGGTTTCCTGGTTCAGCTCCCATTCTGTGCTTATTGGTCTCCTGGTGCAGCTCCACTTCTGGACTCAATGGATCTCTTGGTGCAGCTCCACCTCTGGGCTCAGTGGGTTTCCTGGTGAAGCTCCACCAGTGAGTCCAATCCATTACTTGACAATAAAATCTGACAATAAATATGGCACAGCCAGTTTTTCTGATACACAAATAGACTAAGCTGGTGATTTTTGCAATTATAATATAGGAAATGTGGTTCATTGTCATGAAGGAAAGGAAAGGAAAAAAAAAACCCTCAAATTAAAGCAGTCACTTATAGGTAACTTAATTACTATAGGTATTTAACAGCTTAAGGTTAAATAAAACCAGATTAAAGCACTTATTGAAGCATAATATTAATTATAAATAGAAGCAAAAGCATGTTCAGAATGTCTGAAATCAACATGTTCATTTCTGATCTACTGAATTACACACATCTCAAGACTTATTTCTTTCCTTTTTTGTGATGTCTCTCCACATCTGGAGAGTGTGAATCCCTGAGGACAAAGCAAAAGCAGAGAACAATATAGTTATTCTACCTCAATACATGTTGTCATGACTTAAATTCTACCTCAATACATGTTGTCATGACTCAAGAATTTAGAAACTGCTCTTAACTTAAAAAAAGAAAGAAAACTTGAGTAGTTTTTGGAGTACTCTTATGTTTAGGGAAAAAACACACTTTTTAAAAGAAAGATTTTTTGCTTTTGTAATGATAGTTCCATGATGACATCATTAATAGAAGATGGCTGATAACAAC
This sequence comes from Danio aesculapii, assembly GCF_903798145.1. Classification (NCBI taxonomy): domain Eukaryota; kingdom Metazoa; phylum Chordata; class Actinopteri; order Cypriniformes; family Danionidae; genus Danio; species Danio aesculapii. The sequence goes on along the minus strand of NC_079450.1, from coordinate 20,472,402 downwards.
AGCCGTGTTAAAAGCCCCAGACATTCTATGAACATTTTTAATACAAGGAGATCTATATATACAGTTGAAGTCAGAATTATTAGACCCCCTTTGATTTTTTTTTTTTCTTTTTAAAAATCTTTTCCCAAATTATTAACAGGGCAAGGAAATTTTCACAGTATGTCTAATAATGTTTTTTTCCTCCGGAGAAGTCTTATTTGTTTTATTTTGGCTAGAATAAAAGCAGTTTGTAATTTTTTATGAACCATTTTAAGGACAAGATTATTAGCCCCTTTAAGCTATTTTTTTTCGATAGTCTACAGAACAAACTATCTTTATACAATAACTTGCCTAATTAGCCTAACCTGCCTAGTAAACCTAATTAACCTAGTTAAGCCTTTTAATGTCACTTAAAGCTGTATAAGTGTCTTGAAAAAATTCTAGTAAATTATTATTTACTGTCATCATGGCAAAGATAAAATAAATCAGTTATTAGAAATGAGTTATTAAAACTTATGTGTTTAAAAATGTGCTGAAAAAATCTTCCCTGTTAAACAGAAATTGGGGAAAAAAATAAACAGGGGGGGCTAAAAATTCAGGGGGGCTTATAATTCTGACTTCAACTATATATATATATATATATATATATATATATATATATATATACATTTGTAGTCAAAATTATTAATTTAAATTTAACAAGAGCGTTAATAAGTCTTACCTCAACTGTATATAGAACAATGAAGAATGATGATTTACAGTAAAATTGTAAATTTGAAAATGTATTCACCAAAAACCTACTGAAAGTGAACTCCTTCAAAAGATATTTCTAAAAGTCTATATTGGTAGTAGTTCTCCCTTTCAGAAACAGAAACGGCTGGACATCCAAAACAACTAAAGTTTGAATACATTTCAAACAGAATTCCAAGCCAAGTTTAAAATTATTTATCTATCCCAGTATAAACTTATAATTTTTTAAAGACATGTATTTATTGACCCTGTCATTTTATAGGTAACTTAATATTATAGTTAACTAACAGCTTAAGGTTAAATGGAACTAGATTATAAATATTTTTTGGACTGACATATCTACAAAAAGCCCTCAAAACACATAATTGTAACATTTTATGAACATTTTATTAAAGCATAAGTTTAATTATAACAAATAAGCAATGTGTATATATATATATATATATATATATATATATATATATATATATATATATATATATATATATATATATATATATATATATATATATATATAAAACAAAAAATATATGTTATTAGTAGTCATATGATTAAAAACATTTGAAAAGAATGGCTACCTTTGTGAACTTAGTATATTGTATATATAGCAGTAGTTACAAATATTTGCATTACAAATATTTGTTGCACGATGACATTGATAGAAGATAGCTGACATTCTGTGAAAACGTTTTGGATTGTGGTCTTCTGGTGCAGCTCCACCTCTGGGCTCAATGGGTCTCCTGGTGCAGCTCCACCAAGCAAGAATTGAGAAATCTGACAATAAATGTGACACAGGTTTTGTGTGGTACAACTAGACTTTATTTTCTTGCTATACCAGTGATTTTTGTAATAATATATAACATATTTGGAGTATTATATGTGGCTCACAATTATAGTTAGTGAAGGAAAAAGAAAAGTGTTTCACAGTGACTTTTTGACTTTTGAACTCCTTTTTGAACTCCTTCAAAAGATGTTCCGCTGAAGTAAAAACTTAATAAAAATCCATATTGGTGTTGGGTTTCCCTTTTAGAAACAGAAAGAGTGGGACATATCTAGAACATCAAATGTTTGAAAAAAATTCAGACAGAATTTCAAACAAGGATTGAAAATATTTCCTTTTCCCAGAATAAATTAGATTTTTTTTTTTTCTGCAGTCTTAAGTTTAGGGTAAAAAAACACTTTAAAAGAATGATTACTTCTGTGACGTTAGTATAGTACATATAGAAGCTGCGATCTCACAATCTTGCATTCCAAAAATTTGTTCCACGATGACATCATTAATAGAAGATGGCTGACAGTGACAGTCATGTGCTAAATGCTCCAGTTATTCTGTGAAAACACTTTATACAAGATCAATTGATGTTAAACAAAAAACAATATGTGGAGCGAAGTATAATGAATATGCTAGTATTTTATAAACTAGATTTCAGAGTAAAATGTAGTTTTATTCACCAAAAACTGTATGAGGACATCATGCAACAGTGCAGTCAAATTGCATCACGAGTCTTATTCTGTAACCAGCTAACACATCTATTCTATTTTTTCAAAATTGTTAAATTGTTTTTTTATTGCATTGACACAATTAGCAAATGTATCAGCATAAATAACTATTTGGGGATTTCATACAAAATAAAAAAATAATTGATGCATGCTGTAAAGTAATCAGTTTTAACTTGAATTTCAGATGGTGATGTATAACTGATGATTTAACATGAACAGATGAAGTTATAATACTGTAAGTTACAATGTGCTATGATTGTTTTCCATGATTTTCACAAGTTTCCATTATTTCCGCATTTATTACTACAGTTATTGTTCCTAAAATGTTTTTTTTTAATTATATTGTAATATCATTGTTCTTTATCATTGAACTGATATACAGTTGAAGTCAGAATTATTAGCCCCCTTGAATTATTAGCCCCAGTCTTTATTTTTTCCCCAATTTCTGTTTAACGGAGAGATTTTTTCAACTAATTTCTAAACATAATAGTTTTAATAACTCATTTCTAATAACTGATTTATTTTATCTTTGCCATGATGACAGTAAATAATATTTGACTAGATATTTTTCAACACACTTCTATACAGCTTTAAGTGACATTTAAAGGCTTAACTAGGTTAATTAGGTTAACTAGGCAGGTTAGGGTAATTAGGCAAGTTATTGTATGAAGATGGTTTGATCTGTAGACTATCAAGAAAAAAAAAATGCTTAAAGAGGCTAATAATTTTGATCTTAAATGTTAAAAAAAAGGAAAAAAAAAAACTGTCCTTGCTCTGTTTAACATCATTTGGGAAATATTTGAAAAAGAAAAAAAAAAATTCAAAGGGGGCTAATAATTCTGAATTCAACTGTAAATACACAATATGTGATTTAAAAAAACTCCCATAAAATTCTATATTGTCAGCTGTGGCTTTATACCCCATGTTACTCCTTTGTTGCATGGTAACTGCATATGTGGACAGTTAAATAATTTTTTAATTAAACAGATAAAAATTAAGATAAAAATTTAAATTTTACCATCACATTAAGGAACAAAATATTGTAAAAATATGGATAATGTTTTTTTTTTATAATTCATGCATGAAAGAACGCAAGTATTTAATAAACAAGTGTTGCTAAGATTGCAACGGCAGTTGCTCAACATACAGCTCCACCACTGGGCTCAGTGGCTCTCCTGGTGCAACTCCACCTCTGGGCTCAGTGGGTCTCCTGGTGCAGCTCCGTGAGTCCAAGCCAAGAATTGAAATGTATATAAAAATCTGACAATAAATGTGGCACAGCCAGTTTTTCTGAGGAACAAATAGACCCTTTGACTATGCTAGGAATTTAGGCAATTCATTCATAATGTATAAAATGTTTGGAGTTTGTATTAAATGTGGATAATTATTATAATACGAGGAGTTATTATAATATTATAATCTTTCCATTTCAGAAACAAGAAGATTTGGACATATCCAGAACAACTAGTTTGAATAAAAGTTCTGATAAAGTTGAATAAAAGAATCAATTTTAGACAGCATTTATTACAGTATAGATTTTTTTATTTAAATCAAGAAAGTAGAAACTGCTCTTGGCTTTAAAAAATAGGGCAGTGTTCAAGTAGTAGTCAAAAGAATAATTTTTTTTTAAAGAATGGTTAATATTGTAAAGGTAGTATAGTACATATATTAGCAGGGGTTACAATGTTGCATTAGAATCATTTGTTGCCTTATAATGTCATTAATAGAAGATAGCTCACAGTGAAAGCCATGTGCTAAATACACCAGACATTATGTAAAACAATTTTGGATTTCAATTTTACACATGACAGGACTAAACATTTGTTTTTAATCTAGATAAAGTTTTCCATAATTCATGCAGGAAAGAACAACAGAAACTAACTCAGAAATGTGTGTTTCTGTACTTGTGACTGCTCAGTGGGCTCAAAGGGTCTCCTGGTGCAGCTCCACCTCTGGGCTCAGTAGGTCTTCTGGTGCAGCTACACCAGTGAGGCCAAGCCAAAAACTCAAAATATATAAATTTTAAATCTGACAATAAATGTGCCACAGCCTGGTTTTCTAAGGCACAACTAGACTTTCTTTTCCGGTTACACTAGTGGTTTTTGCAATCATGATGTATAAAATGTTTGGATTATTATATGTGGTTCAATATTTTAATCAGGGAAGAAAAAAGAAAAGTGTTTTCACTGTGATCTTCACTGAATTTTTTTAACGCTTTCAAAAATGTGCCATTGACATAAAGAACTAAAAATATTTCCTATTCCAGAGCAAATTTGACATTTTTTTCAGTAGTCTTAAGTTTGTGTTAAATTAGTTTTTTTTTAAAAAACATAAAAAATGGTTTCCTTTGTGATGTTACTAAAGTATATATAGAAGCTGTTACAATCTTCCATTCCATAAAGTAGTTCCACAATGACATCATTAATTGGCTGACAGTGACAGTCAAGTGCTAAATGCACCAGACATTCTGTGAAAACATTTTATACAAGCGGATCAATTGACATTAAACAAAAATAATATGTGCAGTGAGTACAAAATAACAATAATTTCTTGCATGTTGTAAAGAAATCAGTTTTAACAAACTATGTTATGTTACATTTCAGATGTTGACAAATAACTGAGTTTCCCTGTACTGGGTTGCGGCTGGAAGACCATTTTCTTTGTAAAACATATGCTGGAATATTTGGCGGTTGATTCTGCTGTGGCGAGCCCTGATAAATAAGGAACTAAATTGAAGGTAAATAAATGAATATATAACTAAGGTGATTCAACATGAATGGATGAAATTATAATAAGTTGTTATAATCAGCAGTGATAGTTTTCCATGATTTTTACAAATTGCTAATGGGTTTCCACATGTGATACTACTGTTATTGTTCCTGAAAAAAAAAAAAAAAAAAAAAAAAAATATATATATATATATATATATATATATATATATATATATATATATATATATATATATTTTTGTTATTACACTCAATAAAATTATGTTTGCTGTTTGTTTAAACTACTTATTTGAAATGAGCTGAAACAACACAAGTCTTGAGGATTTTTGGAGGACAGCTTAACTGTTTTACGTTCAATCCATTTAAATTTGTAAAAACAAATGTTAACCTAATTCCTTTATGTTGTCCCAACACAAATCAGCTGTGTGGAACCCAGCATTTTTAAATTATTTGCAATTTCATTTTTCCTAATAATTTACATAATTTAAATAGCACAGCAATTCATAAAAAAAAACTCCCATAAAACTCCATATTGTCAGCTGTGGCTTTATGTCTAATTTTACTCCTTTGTTGCATGATGCCTACATATGTGGTCAGTTTAATAAATTTTGGTTAAAACAAATAAATAATAAAAAAAAACAATGGATTTTTGAACCGTCATATTAAAGTACTAAATTAATTTTAAAATACATATAATGTTTCCCATAATTCATGTATGAAAACTACAGACAGTAATTCATAATCGAGTATTGCTGTGCTTTTGACTGCAATTGTTCAACATGCAGCTCTACCTCTGGGCTCAGTGAGTCTCTTAGTGCAGCTCCACCTCTGGGCTCAGTGGGTCTCCTGGTGCAGCTCCACCTCTGGGCTCAGTGAGTCTCCGAGTGCAGCTCCACCTCTGGGCTCAGTGAGTCTCCCTGTACAGCTCCACAAGTGAATCCAAGCCAACAATTGAAAATATTTTTTTTAAATCTAACAATAAATGTGGCAGCCATTTTTTCTGAGGTACAACTAGACTTTCTTTACTTGCGATGCTAGTGATTTTTTTTTTGCATTTACAATGTATAAAATGACTGTGGTAGTATAAGTGGTTCACTATTATAATCAGCAGAGCAAAAGGAAAACCTTGAAATAAAAGCTGTCACTGTGATCTTTGTTGACTTTTTGAACTCTTTCAAAAGATGTGCCATTGACGTAAAAGATTTCTAAAAATTTCTAAAATTTTGGTAGTGGTTCTCCATTTCAGAAACAGAAAGGTTTGGACATATCCAGAACAACTCATTTTAATAAAAGTTTGAATAAATTTCAAACCAAATTCCAAGGCAAGACTTGAAAATATTTCCCTATCACAGTATAAATCTGACATTTTAAAGACGTATTTATTGACCCTGTCATTTTGTAGGTAACTTAATTATAATAGGTAATTAACAGCTTAAGATTAAATCAAACTAGATTAAAGCAATTGCTTGGAATGTTATATCTAAAAACAAGAACATACATTGAAGAATAATTGTAGTGTTCTACTGACATTTTATTGAAGCATAAATTATGAAGCATAATTATTAAAAAAAGCAAAAAAGCATAGGAATTATATCTTTAAAGTTATATAGTACATATACTGTAGAAGCATGTAAAGAACATAGAATAACATGATGACATCATAAATAGAAGATGGCTGACAATGACAGCCATGTGCTAAAACATTGCAAGTGATGTTTACCTATAATGTTTTCTTCTGGAGAAAATCTTTTTTTTTTTTACTTAGAATAAAAGCAGTTTTTAATAACAAAACAAAACATTTTCAGGTCAATAATTTTAGCCTCCATGAGCAATATCTTTTTTTGAATGGCTACAGAACACACCATTGTTATACAATGACTTGCCTAATTACTCTAACTTGCCTAGTTAACTTAATTAACCTAGTTAAGCCTTTAAAAAGTATAATATAAGAATATAAGCAAAAATAATAAAAGAATCAGCTATTAGAATTTTGTTATCAAACTTTTATGTTTAGAAAAGTGTTGAAAAAAATCTTTTCTCTGTTAAAAAGAAACTGGGAAAGAAATATTAAAATGTAATAAGAGGGCTAATAATTCTGACCTCAACTGTATATAGTACAGTGAAGGGTGATGATTTAGAGTAAATTTGCAAAAGTTAAATTTTTAAGTAAAATGTAACTTTTATTCACCAAAAAACAAAACAAAAAAGTCGAAATTAGAAATGGATTTACATTTTTGCATTTCCATCAGATTAAAGTGCATATATGTATATTTAATTATTATTATTTTTTTTTTATAATGAATGCATGAAAGAACATCAGAAAGTAATTTATGTTTAATCTTCCTTTTTTCTTCTCTCGATTGTGCATGCAACTCTACTGGTGCAGCTCCACCTCTGGGCTCAGTGGGTCTCCTGGTGCAGCTCCACCTCTGGGCTCAGTGGGTCTCCTGGTGCAGCTTCACCTCTGGGCTCAGTGTAGTGATGACATCACTAATAGAAGATAGCTGACAGTGATATCCATGTGCTTAATAGAACATACATTATGTGAAAAGATTTTGCACAAATAAAAATGAGTACTTAAGGAAATATATATAAAAGAATAAAAAAAATACTTATATATGTTATAATAAATTATATAAAACCCTGATTTTTTTTCCCAATTTCTGTTTAATGAAGAGAAGATTTTTTTCAACACATTTCGAAACAATATTTTTAATAACTCATTTATAATAACTGATTTATTTGATCTTTGCCATGATGACAGTAAATAATATTTTACTAGATATTTTCCCAAGACACTTATACAGCTTAAAGTGACATTTAAAGGCTTAACTAGATCAATTAGGTTAACTAGGCAGGTTAGGCTAATTAGGCAAGTTATTGTATAAAGATAGTTTGTTCTGTAGACTATCAAAAAAATTAGCTTAAAGGGGCTAATAATTTTGTCCTTAAAATGGGTTAAAACTGCTTTTATTCCAGTCGAAATAAAACAAATAGGACTTTCTCCAGAAGAAAATGTTTTTATCAGACATACTGTGAAAATTACCTTGCTCTATTAAACATAATTTGGGAAATATTAAAAAAAAAAAAAAGAATAAAAAATTCGAAGGGGGGCTAATAATTCTGACTTCAACTATATACATGTATGTATGTATGTATGTATGTATGTATGTATGTATGTATGTATTTTTTTTTTTTACATATATTTTTTTTATAAAACAGTTTTGTAAACATTAGTTGTAAAACATTTTTTAACAGTCTCTATGACAGTTTTTTAATACATTTAACAAGTTTCCTAAACTCAACATCTGTCAAGCACAACATCCGTCTTTGTAGGCTATACAATTAACACATTTCTTGTTGCTTTGACACAAAATGCATACGGTTAACACCAATTTCAAATGCTTGAACATCTTTTACACTCAAACTCAACCAAGACTATTTTTTTCACATAGTGAACATTCACATTGTGAATTGAAACGCAAATATATTCCCTGTATTTTATTCCATTGCCAATGAGAAACAGCTTATTGCAGTTATGAAAATACATAAATCACAGCAGATTCCCATCGAGGAACCACACTCAGGTTTTTCCAATCACATGATCTTATGTTCTAAAAGAGGACTCTTTGGGCTGATCTTGTGTTTAAAGGGAACAACAAGAGAATTCTTCTCATGCCTTGACAGAGAAGATATCAGGTGTGATGTGGATGAGAACATGTGGCCAAATGCAGAAGATTACTTTGTTTTTTTATTATAACTAAGGTGCTTTTTCTCTGAACTTTATTTTATTACATAAACTGTACATTTTATAAAGCTACTCTGAGATGTTCATTCATTTTTGTATTGAATTTCTGCAGCAAAAGAAACAAAATGCATACATTTACTAAACCCAACAAAACGAAAATGTAGAGAGGCCTGAAATATAAGGGCGTGACACACAAAATAATGCAGTTTCTGAAATTTCAGCTGATGATGACTAAATTAAGACATGTTCTCTTCCGGCTGGAAGAGAACATATGTTAGTGCTTTGAATAATGATTTGATTTTAAAACATGTTTGCAGTGTTTTGTTAGACATGGTGCATTGTGTTAGTTTATTATTGTATTTTGAACATTAGTTTTGGGGTTTAGTTTACATAGTGTGATTTTGAGCATGAAATTAACTGTTCTGTTTGTGTGTTGGTGCAATAAGAGTTTAGGAAACTTGTTAAATGCACTGAAAAAAATGTCATAGCAATTGTGTATAAAAAAAAAAAAAAAAAAAAAGTCTATTGGTGTTTTAAAAAACTGGCTGTACCACATTTATTGTCAGAACTTTACAAATATTTTAATTTCCTGGCTTGGGCTCACTGGTGGAGCTCCACCTCTTGGCTCAGTGGTTCTCCTGGTGGAGCTCCACCAGTGAGCCCAAGCCAAGAAATTAAAATATTTGTAAAGTTCTGACAATAAATGTGGTACAGCCAGTTTTTTTAAAACACCAATATACTTCATTTTTTGCTATGCTAGTGAATTATAACGTTAAAAATGTTTGGTGTTGTGGTTTTGTGAAATGTGGTTCACTATTATAATTAGCAGAGGAAAAATAAAAGCTTGAATTAAAAGCAATCACTGTGATCCTCAATGACTTTTTGAACTCTTTTAAAATGTGTGCTATTGACATAATGGTTTTCTAAAAATCCATTTTGTTGGTGGTTAAAATTATTTATTTTATAATGTTATACAGTACATATACTGTAGAAGCATGTGTAGAAAATATAGAATTTCATGATGGCATCATTAATAGAATATGGCTGACAATGACAGCCATGTGCTAAAAGCCTCAGACATTCTGTGAAATATTTTTATTCTACAATGCAAGTGTTGTTTTTGTGATTGTTTAAGGACGTCCTCTAAAAATCAACTGAACCAAAAAATTACAATGACTGCGCATGCTTATATGCCAAGTATAGGGTCAATACAAGGAGATTAAAGTAAAATGTATATACAGTTTAAGTAAAAAATATTAGCCCTGCTGTGGGTTTTTTTCCCTTTAATTTAAACATTTCAAAAATGGAGTTCAACGGTGCAAGGCATTTTTCACAGTATTTCCTATAATATGTTTTCTTCTGGAGAAGATATTATTAGTTTTATTTCACTTAAAATAAAAGCAGTTTGTAGTAATAAAAAGTAATAATAAAAAACATTTTAAGGTCAATATCATTAGCCCCTTAAAGAAATATATGTTTTTTTTTTTTATTGGCTACAGAACACATTATTGTTATACAATGACTTACCTAATTTCCCTAACCTGCCTAATTAACCCAGTAAAGCCTTTACATTGCAGACTAGCATCTTTCCAAAATATAATTTAATATATCATGTAAAAGATTAAAGAAATCAGTTATTAGAAATTATTTATTAAACTATTGTTTAGAAATGTGCTGAAAACAATCACTCAATTAAATAGAAATTGCAGAAGAAATACATTTAAAAAACATATCATTAGAGGGCTATAATTCTGACCATAACTGTATATAGAACATGTGATGATTTAGAGTAAAATTAAATTTTTTTCAATCACTTTAAAGTAAAAAAAAAAAACTCTATAAAAAAAGTCTAGTAATATTTTCTATAAGTTATGCAGGAAAGAATGAAATTCATAAACGAGTGTTTATTTATCTTACCTTCTGCTCCTTTTTTTTTCTCTCTCAACTGCGCTTGCAACTACAATTGCTCTAAGTACAGCTCCACCTCTGGGCTAAGTAGGTCCCCTGGTGCAGCTCCACATCTGGGCTCAGTGGGTCTTCTGGTGCAGCTCCACTGCTGGGCTCAGTGGGTCTCCTGATGCAGCTCCACCTCTGGGCTCAATGTAGTACATATAGTAGCAGTGGTTACAATCTTGCATTCAAAATATTTGTTGCATGATGACATCATTAAATAAAAGATGGCTGGCAGCGATAGCCATGTGCTAAATAGACCAGACATATCTGTGAAATGATTTTATACAAGGTCAATAGAGCTTAAAAAATGAGTATGTACAGCGAGGATGATGAATTGTTTAATATTTTATAAACTATAATTTAAAATAAAATTTAGTTTTTTCACTAGTATATCTATTATTTTTTTCAACGCAATGAAATGTTTTATATTGTAATAAAAGATATAACAAATAACAAATTCAACAATACATAACTGTTTAGGGTTTTCACACAAAATAAGAATCAATTCTTGCATGCTGTAAATAAATCAGTTTTAACTGAAACTACAGTATATTATGTTACATTTCAGGTGATATTCTATAACTGAAATGAATCAACATGAAGTCCTCTCTCGACTGTGTGTGCAACTACAGCTGCTCCACCTCTGGGCTCAGTGGGTCTCCTGGTGCAGGTCCACAAGTGAGCCCAAGCCAATAATTTAAATGATTTTTAAAAAATCTGACAATAAATGTGCACAGCCAGTTTTCTGAGGCACCAACAGAGTTTATTTTCTTGCTATGCTGGTGATTTTTATAATTATAAAGTATAAAGACAAGACAAGAATTGAAAACGTTTAAATAAATATGAAAATAAATCAAGCACACTTATTTTTTTTCTGCACACCTAGACTCTCTTTTCTGTTTATGCTATGCAAATATAATTTATAAAATATTTGGTGAAGTATATTTGGTGTGCAATAATAATTAGTGGAGGAAAAAGAAAGCCTTGAATTGAAAGTAGTCACTGTGATTTTTAATTACTTTTTAAACTACATCAAAAGACAGAACTGAACAGACATACTAGCAAGTTTTTTTTTGCACAATTATGTCATTAATAGAAGATGGCTTTCAGTGATTGCCATGCACTAAATGCACCAGACCTTCTGTGAAATTATTTCATACAAGAAGTCAACTTCAAGTTGATTGACGTTAACTGGTCAACTGAGGTGTAAAAATTATGTAGAGGTGAGTATGATGAATATGTTAGAATTTCATAAACTAAATTTAGAGTAAAATGTAGTTTTTAATTACCAAAACTCAACGGTCAATGTATGTGGACATCATGCAACAGTGCAGTTAAATTGAAGTACAAATCTGATTATGTGTGTATGTATACTATGTGTATGTATACTGCTAGTGTATGTATACTATTTTTTCAACAATTTTATAAATTGTCGCACATCATAATGAAACAGACATTTAACAAATATATCAATGCATTTAGGGCTTTCACACAAAATATACATTTCTTGCATACTGTAAAGAAATTGGTTTTAACTGAAACTATATTTGTTACATTTCATGTGCTGATGTCTATAAATGTAATGATTTGCCCATATTGTTAATAAGTTTTTGCATGTTTTACTTAACAACTGAAATTATTTAAATGGCACATTTCATTAAAAAAATCCTCACTATTCTATATTGTCAGTTTTGTGTCCCATTTTACTCCATCATTACACGCTTTCCACATGTGTACAGTTAAATATTTGTTAAATTAAACTTTTGAATTGACAAGTAAAATTAAATACAAATAAATTAAAGATATTAAAGTAGAAAAATATGTTTAAACTAAAAATTAGGTAATGTTTTCCATAATTCATGAATGAAAGAACATCAAAGTAATTTAGGAATGAGTGTTTAGTGATCTTACCTGACACTTTTCCTCTCCTAACTGTGTTTGCAACTACAACTGTTACATGCAGCTCCACCACTGGGCTCAGTGGGTCTCCTGGTGCAGCTCTACCTCTGGGCTCAGTGGGTCTCCTGGTGCAGCTCCATCTCTGGGATCAGTGGGTGCATGGTGCAGCTCCACCAGTTTGGCCAAAGCCAAGAATTGAAAATATTTTAATAAATGTGACACACCTGACTCTCTTTTCTGGCTATGCTATTTATTTTTGCAACTATAGTTAACAAAATGCTCGGTCTAGTATATGGTTCACTTTTATAATCAATGGAGGTAAAAGAAAACCTTGAAATTAAAGTAGCCTCTGTGATGAGCAATGACTTTTTGAACTTCCTCGATAGATGTGCAATTGACATAAGGATTTCTAAAAATCCATAATTGTGGTAGTTTCCCCAGTTTAAGAAACAAAGTGCTGGATATATCAAAAACATTTCAATTAAAACCAGACAGAGTCCAAAGCCTAACTTATTTTTTTAATATTTCCCAATTCTGGCATAAATTTATGCTATTCTTATAAAGATATTTATTGACCATGTCATTTTAGAAGTATCTTAATAATTACAGGTATTAAGGTTAAATAAACAAGTAAAAAAAAAAAAAAAAGATTACAACAAGTGTTTGTAATGTCATATATATATATATATATATATATATATATATATATATATATATATATATATATATATATATATATATATATATATATATATATATATATATACACACACACACACAACATTTAAGAACATTAAACAAAAAGTAATTGTAATATTCTATTCACATTTTATTGAAGTATAACATTATGAAAAAGAAGCCAAATAATTTGACAACAAAAATTAACGTTGGAACAAAAAATTCATTTTCAGAATGCCTGAAATCAACAAGAATTCATTCAAATCATTTGAGATCTGTTAAATTACACACATCTCAAGACTTATTTTTTTTCTTTTTCTTGTGACGTCTCTCCACATCTGGAGAGCGTGAATCCCTGAGGACAAAGCAAAGGCATAGAACAGTAAAGTTATTCTACCTCAATACATGTTGTCATGACTCATTTCCATTATATTCAATATTTAAAAAATTTAAAAGACTGGTTGCTTTTCTGATTGTTTAGCTCAGTGAAAGTAAGAACAGGTGTTCTTTTAAAACAAATCAAAATCAACTAACAAAGAACATCAGCTGATAATTCATAAATGAGTGTTTAATGACCTTACCTCCTGCTCCTTTTTTTCCTCTCTCGACTGTGCTTGCGACTACGACTTCGGCTGCGCTTGCGATGTCGTTTGTGCTCATGCTCATCTCGGGAGCTGATACGAGACACACGTGACTCAACGGATGCAGAACGACCTTTCTCAAATTCCCCTCTGCAACCACAAACCAACATAAAACCATTATCAGTCAATCTGTGCTGGAAAGTGATTGAGGAAAGTGACTGACTGGAATAAAAATCAGACATGTGACCTGTGAGACGACTGCTGTGAGGCTTGGGACTCATCGTCCTTTGCTTCCTGCCAAATCCTGCCTAGTTCTCCAGAGTGGACATCAATGACCTCCCGAATTACCTACAAAAAAGGAAAGAAAATGCATAAAACCATGCTAACTTTCTCTATGGTTCTCGAGCCATTTATTACAGTTCAAATCCAATAGTATATTGTTTACATTTATAATTTAAAAGTATTTACATCACATTTATGCTTGATGCTTTTTATATTTAAAGTAAATTGTTACATTGAATGTACACTTTTACTTTGAGTTCTTGAATTCAAAAATACAAATAAGTTTAAACCTTGATTTGCGAGCACCATGTGTTCAAGGAAAGTGGATAAAATTAACAAATAAATCACAGACCTCGGTGTAAGTCTTCTTGGTGATGTGAACGTTTTTCGCTCTGTAAGACTGTCTGCGCCTCCTGTAGTCCCTCATCTCAGCCATAACCTCTAGATGAGACTTTGGCCCACTCTGATCCACTTCTGTAGAGTAGATAAATAAAAAGCATTCAAATAAACACATAATACTTAAAGCAATTTGGTACTCTGTATATTGATGAATAAGACGTAATAAAGAAGACTTTGATGAAGATGAATGGAATTGATTGATTAAAAGGTTTGAAAGTGAAGGGATTTCTGAGATTTTCTTTAATATTGCAGCATTTAGGTCTCGTCATGCAACCATAGTGTCTTTATCTCAGGGCTCAGTGGGCCCTATGGTGCAGCTCCATCACAGGGCTGAACTGGTCTTGTGGTGCAGCTCTGCCCTGGGGCTTAGTGGGTCAAGTAGTGGAGCTCCACCTCAGGGCTCAGAGGGCCCCATGCTGCAGCTCTGCCTCAGGGCTCAGAGGGCCCTATGCTGCAGCTCTGCTTAAAATTAAGTTACTATGCATTTACCCTTTCACAGCAGTGTTAATTTAATTAATGAAAATGAGGGTGGATACTATGTTTGTTGCCAATACTTTGACAAAAATAGAATCTTGACAGGCCTTCTGCACTAGTAACATGATGGAAA
>NC_079450.1:20439818-20456797 GCF_903798145.1 Danio aesculapii | reverse complement strand
AAAATATAGAGTTAGCAAAAAAAGAATGTTTAAAGCAGATTTTCTTGTTCTCTAGGAAAATTTATTCATTCATTCATTTTCTTTTCAGCTTAGTCCCTTTATTAACCAGAGGTCGCCACAGCAGAATGAACCACCAACTATTCCGGCATATGTTTTACGCAGCGGATGCCCTTCCAGCTGCAACCCATCACTGGAAAACACCCAAACACTCTCTCTCACACACATACACTACGGCTAGTTTAGTGTACCCAATTCACCTATAGCACATGCCTTTGGACTTGTGGGGGAAACCAGATCACGCGGAGGAAATCCACGTAAACACATGTGATGTATAATCTATCAGTGACCATATTGGTTTTTAAATCAGCCTCTAAATGCTTGGTTTTAGGTTATCATTATCAGCCTGATAATTTAATAAATTATCCGCCCATAATTGATGTATTTTTTTACAGGTTGATGTGTGCATGTAGAAGATCCACTTCAGATGTGTGCATGTAGAAGATACACACTTAACAAATTATGCTAGAAGAAAAATAAGATGTGCTGCAACTTTTGGGAAAAAGCAAGATCTTGATGTTTCCTCAAAATTTTGGCACTAAAGTTTTTAAAAGAAAAATCCACTCAAAAAAATTCATACCAACATTTGTACTTATTGGGATTTTCATTTGTATACAATTATGTGTTAATTGTGAAAAATAAAACATAAAAATTAAATATGTAATGCAATAAACACTATAATAATGATTGGTTATTCACCAGGTATGACATGTTCCAGAATCAACATCTATGATGATCCTTACAAACATTACAAACATTCATTTATTCATTTATTTTCTTTTCGTCCCTCTATTATGCCAACTTATTTATTATTATTTATGGCAACTTTTCCAGCATATGTTTTACACAGAGGATGCCCTTCCAGCCGCAACCCATCACTGGGAAACATCCATACACACTCATCCACACACATACACTATGGGCAATTTAGCCTACCCAATTCACCTATACCATGTCTTCGGACTTGTGGGGTAAACCGGAGCACCTGGAGGAAACCCACGCGAACACGGGGAGAACATACAAACTCCACACAGAACCGCCAGCTGACCCAGCCGAGGGTTGAACCACGACATTCTTGCTGTGAGGCGAATGTGCTACCCACTGCGCCACCACGTCGCTAATCTTACAAACAGCCAATGAGATTTAAGGGATGAGTTTATGTAACGTTTTGGCTTACAGTTATGGATATGCACTTCTTCAATATTGTTATCTAACTATTAATCCTTTCTGATTTTGACAGTAATTTACAGTTAATGAGAGATTTGGATAATATTTGAACAGGAATAATGTTCCAGGATCAACATACCTGTAGATGTTAATCCAGGATCACATCCTACTTGAAAAAAATCACAACCACCATTGATTATCGGGTTTCATTTAGAAAGAATTGCTGGTATCTATATGGTGCATCACAAGATCTTCAGCATATTTTGCTTGATAGTTTTAGTAATTCATGAAGACTTAAGTGTAGACTAAAGTGTAGACTAAATAATTTTTTGAGAAGGAGTAATATAATGGCAAATGTGTGATATCAAGCCACACTATACATTAACAGGTTTACATTGTGGAAAAAAAAAATGTTTATAGTTGCCCCAGTGGGACTCTGGTTAGCCTGGTAAGCCTGGTTAGCAGATGTCAAATTCTCATCAGCGATCACCCTCAACCTTCATGCTCTGTTGCTCTGCTGCTTTTCTTCCTGGTTCCTCCGTATTCCCAAAGGAGGCCTGTCGTCACAGTCATCCTCACTGTAAAAACACACAATCCCTTCCTTTGCTATAGAGTGCTGTATATACAAGAAGGTAGACATTCTGTCTGACTCCTGTCACCCAGAGAGCGCTCATACAGATGTAGAAAGCAATTACATCCCTGGCAGCTTCTATTCTCTTTTATTAATTTTCATTTCTCATGATGTGAGAAGACATATTCTTGGAGCCTGTCGAGCTTTTGAATGAGAAATTCAGCTAACCCACACATCAAATTATTAATATATTACTGCTTTGGAATAAGTTGAGCTCAACTGACAGCGTTTCTGGCTTAAGGTCCCGTAAAATTTTAGATGTTAGTTTCAGTCTGTTAGTTTTAAGGATATCTATTAGATAGTGTGGTTTAGAAAATATAAAACTCATATAAACATACAAAGCTTGCAGTTTGTCACTTCAGCCTAAATGGATAAACTTTTTTTTTTTTCACGTCACCTCATACTTCAGTTTCTCTTCAAATCTTGACCAATCAATTTCTCTCTAGTATCTGTCCCATACCCTTCAAGATGCTTCTCATTTGCATTTTATTTGATGCACTTGAGCTCAACAACGCTACAAAACGCTACTGGCTGTTTTTAAAAGGGAAGGAGTTACACTATGTCACTTTCTTCATTTTTCAGTTGAGATTATGTCAAGCATAGAATAAAAAATGTACTTCACGGAACCTTTAAAAGTTGCTATACTGACTGACTATTGGTAAATAAATAGCTTGCTATTATATATATATATATATATATATATATATATATATATATATATATATATATATATATATATATATATATATATATATATATATATATATATAAATATATATATATATATATATATATATATATATATATATAACAGCACTTGTCCAGCTTTTTCACCCTTCACCCTTGTGTATTACTCCGCCTACATACAGCAATAAGCAGAGGACACTCTACAGTTTGACAAATATTACTGCTGTTGTTCAACATAATGTACTTTTGAGGCTTTTTTAGTAGAGAATGTAGTTGTTTAGATTGCAACTATGCAGTTTATTTATAAGGATGGTGCCTATTTAAAAATATTTATAATTTCTGAGAGACAGCGCATCGGTGGCCATTAGCCTATCTTTAAGCAAAGACGGTTGACAATGTTCATCCACAAGATGACGACAGGGACCGCATAATAAGCCCTAAGAGATAAACAGCGTAATTTCTAACTGCAGCTGATCAAATCATTATTAAACAGGTAAATGACTTTCTAAGCCAATCTCTCTCTTTTGCATGTTGTAGTGCTGCATTTATCCCATTACCATAGCAATATTGTGATCTCCCGATTGCAACAGAGAAATACTGGGAAATCTCTGTAGACTGATGGCATTTCATGCTGTTCAGCCTTATAATCTTAAAATGTTAGCAAAATCACCTGTGTTGTCTTGACTTTAGACATTACGCTAGAGAATCATTCAAACACTAGCTCTAAAGTGACGTTTGTGAATTAGTAACGGTTTCTGCTGTTCTGACGTCAGCTGCAGATGTGAATGAAAAAAATAGTTCCTCTTACAAAAGGTTTTTGAGACTCTCCGTGTTTGATTTTCTTTTTTACACACACAATTAGGCTGTTGAACTAAGGCAATGCATGCCTTCCACCAGTGCCGATATACAGCTACTCGTGTGATATTGCTCCTATAAAAAGAGTGATTGTACAAAAATCTATTCTATTTCAAGTGCTAAAAAACATTTGGCTGACAATGGATATTTTGGAGGGGTAATATTTAATAATGTCATTTAATATTCCATCAAATTATTTCCATTAGAAAAGATGCCTTAATTTGTACTTTATTTCAATTTAATTTAAATGTATTTGTGTATAAACTATTGTTACAAGGAATGACATTTTAGCAGGTGTCTTCTGTAAGTCATGGTATAGCAATAACCCATTATATGTGTACATTACAAGTGTAGTCTTGATAGATATTGTTTTAATGAAACAAGATTTAATTATTTGTGTGTCTGTGCTAATCAACATTATTTTCTTTGAAAAGAACTGTCCTCTGCAGCTTAGCATAAACTAAACAGCCAATCAAAAAGTCACTTATTTTGCGGCAAAGTAACAAAGATTCATCTCCGAAATAAGCAAAAGCTTGAACTTACAGCTTCAAACGGAAAGAACAGAAGGTGTTTTAAGCTAAATCCTAAGCATGTGGCATGTTTAGTCTCGAGCAGCGCTATAAAAGAGAAGCAGCGCTGCAGATTTATGGGTCACCGAGGGCAGGCAGGGGGCAGTGAGTGTGCGAACGATGTTCTTTTGGGATATTACAGATGTGTGCTGATGAGGCAAGTCGAGAGGAGCCAGGCTGCTGCAGTTTAGCGGTAGGTAAAGCGCTGCTCGCATTGCCAGAGGGACAAACAATAAGCCCGTCCTCAGCCTGATGAGATACTCCTCCACTATCTGATTATTGCATGTGCAGAGCCAGAGCACAGTGGCATAGAGTACGGTCAGCAAATGTGAAATCATTTAAGTCTCATTTAAATCTGGAAATAAAAGTTCTAAGAAAAAACTAAAAATGTTTTCACCTGAAATAAACACCAGACTCCAACAGACTTTTCAATGTTCAAAAAAAAAAAGAAAAGAAAAAAATCCATTTACGTCAAGTTGTTGGAGCTCTTAGATATTTACATTAAATGTCGCCTACTCTATTGTTGTCTATTGGAAGGAATGCGTCAATAGAGCTGTCATTTTAGTGCTGGGTAGCGCTCCTTTGAAATGAATGTGGGATCAAGGTGCAGTGGAGGACTGTGGCCATCCAGAGCCCAAGCTATATACACATATATCTATGATCGGGAGTTTTCCTAGTGGTTAGTATGCAAATCTTTTTTTAAATTATGAAAATTATAATTTTACATCACTTTTCTATATCAATGGATAAGTAATTATATGGGCATTGCTGACAAAGAGCATGTGTATGTGTGCATGGAAATGTATTATCTCCCTTCCTGTTAAATTTGATCTAATCCGTGTCCTGAAACACACCCTATCTCAGCTTTCACTTCTGTAAATGAATCCCCGTTATGAATGACTCGTTCACTTAGCCGACAATGATACACGTTGCTAGCACTACACTCAGTTTACTAGAGGGTATTGGTAAACAATGGAACAATGCAAAATAAACAAATTTCTAATATAAAGTATATATTTAAAAATGATTTTTAAATGAAAAGTTTTTTCATCTTAAAAATTTGATATAACTTTTTTTTTATACTAAAACATGAATTAACAAAATAGTCACAATATTAAATAATGACAAAATTTAATAAATAATAATAACAAAAACTATACTGTTCTTAAAATTCATATGCAATATATCCACATCTCATATTAATATCACTTTTGGATCAGATGCACTGAATTAGCAAATCATAAAATGTTATACACTTCATTATTTAGGACGTAACTGGAAGCTTTACGGTGCATTGATTTAAATCCATATTTGACCATACTAGCACAATAACTCACACAACAGCAACATGTGCCATCATGATGCATTCAGACCCGAAGCCATGTTCCACATCTTCCTTCACAATTCACTCACTATTCCTTAAAACAATCTATTTGAGCCAGACCACGGCACTTTGAGATTGCTTTAAACCACACAGTAAACCTGTAGCCATTAGCCCCTGCCAGTTAATTACCGTTTCTCACTGTTAAGTCCTCCCAGGAGTCTTTCTATAATTAAAACCCAAGGTATCGTCTATCATAAAGACCTGTTTCAGTGGAAAGTCTTTGTTTTTTCCAGTAGTTTCAGTTTAGCTTTAGTTAGGTTTGCTTAATATCATAATCTTACATTGAGATGTCATAATGTGCTTTATCTCTGAAACAATTTATTTGATCTTATTTACAACTTTTTCATTCTCCTTATATTTGAGGCATCTTTTAACAATCAAATCATTTTCCAACAGATACAATGAATTCTTTCACTGCATTTGTTTCACCCTATATGCCGTTACACTCTGAAATCTCACATTATTGAAGTATATAATGGCTTACATACAGTGTCAAGTTCCTTCTACAATGATTAATCTTTTTTGTGCATCTACACTATAATTTCAAATGAGTTTCCTGAGTGATGCTATGCAAATTATGGTGGTTAAAATGCATATGCAGTCTGTAATTACCTGAACGCAGACAGTTTCGCATTTCTTTTGAAAGGCTGCCATTTGCCTGCACATCTGTCTATGAAGTAAACATCAGTCAAAGACACTGCTTTCTCACGGGCGAGGACATCTTAAATATCACTTTTATATTAAAAGACTAACCATTATTCCCCCCTTGCATCTGAAACAGCTACCCGGCAAGAACAAACACGCACAGCTGCTGATCCTGAGCTTCTGTTTTAGACTGAATTGTTCATTACCAGAATGCCACCTTTAGAAATGAATAACACTTCAAACAATGAAAACTGAGATTTTAATGAGGTCGTTGTTCATTTAAACCAGGGGTGCGCAAACATTTCCTTATAAAGAGCCAAAACCCAAACTTTATTGAGGGCTGTGGACCGAAGTTGAGAACATCAAATCGTATTTCACTAAATTTGCCATGGGTAATTTCCTAATATATTTGCTAATATTTAAAAATAACTAGAAAACGCTGCTTTAAAACATTAATTAATAATGCAGTATCATTTTTACCATTTTATATTGATCGTATTTTAGTAAAAACATAAACAATCCCATTTATAACACAATGGAGTACCTGCTGAGTACACTAGTCAAGCTGCTCTGCCTTTGCCTTGATTTGGTTGCTGATGTCTTGTGCAGTGTCCTCTATTAGTCAGGTGACAGTATTTACATTTTAAAAGTCTGATTAACTTACAACATTTAATTTCTAGTTGTTGGGCAGTTACTATATTTCCAAAATCACTTCACATAAATCAACAAATAGTGTTTTTTTTTCTTTGCAGAAATAGCAAAAAAAAAAGTGTGCAGATTCTGTTTGGCCCTACTTAGGCTATACATAATCTTACTAGTTCTTATTATTAGATTTTAATGCTTATACGTTATAATATTTTTACCTATTAAATAGACACTAGTGTGTAATAATAAGTAATGTTTCTTGAGCACCAAAATTTCATTAGTACATTAGAATGGTATTCTAAAATATTTGTATTAGAAAAAGAGGCATTTTAAACAACCCAGGCTCATTCAGAAACCGTACCTCGATATAAATTTCTGGAAACCGCCAAATACCTGCCAGAAGGTTTTTTTTTCTGCAGTTTTTGTTTTTGCGAATCCATAAGAGGTCGCTGTGTACGTTTTTTGAGACCTCAAATTTCTCTCGTGAGTGTCATTCACGCCTGCTGTTCTCTCATAAATCCACCAGAAGCCGCTGTTGACTGGCTGTTTGACTGACTGAATGACTGACTGACTGACTGACCGATTGACTGACCGATTGACTGACCCACCCTCCTCCTTCCTTAAACCCAACCAATAGTGTTTCCAAAAGCACTGATTAATCCGCCCACCCACTTTCCTAAACACCAACCTACAAATTTAAAAAGCAATTCAGAAAAGAAAAGCCCTCCCCTGATTTTTACAACATTTTACCACATTCTCACCCTGTTATTTACTTGTTTATTTATTTTTTTTAATTAAAAATGATGACGACTTACCTGCTTACCGTCGTCATGGTCATCTCCTCTCTGCGTCTCAAGCCCACTGATGTATGTGGCGAGCTAACTGGAAAAACCGGTAACAGTGGGCCATCCAAGTGGAGGTAAGTGGTCAGCTGGTAAATGGCAAAAGGAACGGCATCATACCACCCCCGTAGTGTTCATTGATGAATTGAAATGCAGCCATACGTACTTCTGGCTACATAATTCACGATCTCCAGAAATGTATATAGGGCTATGTTTTCAGAATGAGTTTATGATGCATTTAAAACTGATTTTTGGTATTTTTGATCTGATTTACTGTATCTGAAGCAACAATCATATTCATATGAAAAACTGATCGAAAATTTAACCAATGCATTTCGACTGTGCTTTAATCTTTCTGGTTCGCATGGTTTACATGCTTAAAACCTTTCAATTAAATCTTTTAAAACTTTCTAATAATTAAACATTTTATTCATTTTCAATTTAATGGTTTATTCAGAATTAGAATCATTTTCCAAACTAAAAAAAGCAGCATTGGTGAGCCTAAGAGACTTATTTCAAACTTCTAAACAGTATCAACCCCTAAAAATTGCCCATTCTTTTTACGAAGGGCCCTTTCATCACCAAGAAATGTTTAAGATCCATGTCCACGCTCAAAATGAAGCTGTATTCAGTAAAGAAACTCTCATCGACAGAGGAATGCAGAAATATGCTCAGTGGAATCCATCTGTCCTGTTTAACTTATCTTCTTGGCTTGTAATCTGCATTTACTGTGTCAGACTGTTTACATGACTATTTTCAGGAGGAAAAAAATACCCCTCAACATACCATTTATCAAGCACAAGCCTCTCTTGGGGTTTTCAGTCACCGTATATACTGTGATTGCTTTCTATGGTCATGAACAAGAAAAGCTAGTGGAACATTTGGACAGATAGTTGTAAAGCAGAGACGCATTTTAGCCAGTCACACAATCCAAGAATTAGCTTTATGATTTCAGAGCTGAAAGTCTTTGAGCGACATGTCTTCATTCACAGCTCATTGCAGTCCCACAGCTGCGGTTCAGAGGTTAGATGGATCACGCAGGTCAGTGATGGATGGCAGCTTATTCTCTTAACACACTGAGGAATGAAGCAGATGGTTCAGCTCACAGCAGCTTCATACAATCACCATGACCGTGTTTTCCATCAGACGAGCTCTATTACACATGTAAATCCCATCAGCAGTCCTCAATGGAATCTGCAGTTTTTTCAAATCACATTTTCTGGACTGATTTTTATGAGTGTCATTGTGATGTGAGTGTCATTGTGAAGAACATAGCAAAAATTAAGAAAATCAACTCTTTATTGTATACAAATATGTCAGAGCGATTTATCATTATTGTTTGACACTTATCTTGATAAGTGCTATTATTTTAAATGAAATTCTGAATAATATACGTATGTTTTGTTTATTACTTGTTTATATATATATATATACAGTTAGGTCCATAAATATAGGGATATCGACACAATTCTAACATTTTTAGCTCTATGCAGCAACACAGTGGATTTGAAATTAAACAAACATGTAACTTCAACTGCAGACTGTCAGCTTTAATTTGAGGGAATTTCCATCCAAATCAGGTGAACGCTGTAGGAATAACAACAGTTTGCATATGTGCCTCCCACTTGTTAAGGGACCAACAGTAATAGGACAGAAAAATGATTATATATCAAACTTTCACTTTTTAATACTTGGTTGAAAATTCTTTGCAGTCAATTACAGCCTAAAGTCTGGAATGCATCACCAGATGCCTGGTTTCATCCCTGGTGATGCTCTGTCAGGCCTCTAGAGCAACTGTCTTCAGTTTCTGCTTGTTCTTGGGGTTTCAGTTTTGCCTTCAGCAAGTGAAATACATGCTCCATCGGATTCAGATCAGGTGGATCAAGGTGACTTGGCCATTGCATAACATTCCACTTCTATATCCATATTTATTAAATGCAATTATGAGTAATATATATATTTTTAGTTTATGCCTTGTCAGACATTTTTAATAAATAGGGGTGTCACCAAAAAAAAACAAAAAAAAAAAACTAATTTTTTTGTGGTTCCAAAAAAGTTAAATATGTGAAAAATTCTAAGAAAAAAATGTAACAGGTGCACATAATGGGCGTCACAAGGAGCTTCATGATATTGAATAGGGTGCTTCAACTAATTAAGGATATCCATGGAATAGCCCGATTTAAAATTGGCGTACACGGTTTTCAGTGACTAAATATATCAAGTTCCTGTTTTTAGAAATATATGAATAAAAATAATGATTGTCATTTACTATAATAGTCATTTTAGGCATGGTAAAATTAGGCCTGAGGTGTTTATTAATGATTTGCTTTGAGACAGTCACACCATAGAAGGGCATTTTAGAAATTTGGCACAAAAATGTATTAAAACATCAATTTTCTTTTATATAGCTAGAGGTCCACGGAGGACAAAGAAATGTTTTTGTGTGTGTGCATGCACGTGTGTGTGTACAAAAGAGTATTAGTTGTTGGTCCTCTTTTGGTAGCTGAAAAAAGGTTAAAAAATGAACACATTTTCATTCATTCATTTATTTTCCTTCAGCTTAGTCCCTTATTTATCAGGGATCACCACAGTAGAATGAACAGCCAACTATTCCAGCATTTGTTTTACGCAGAGAATGGCCTTACAGCCACAACCCAGTACTGGGAAACACCCATACACTCTCTCACATACACTTACGGCTAATTTATTTCATCCAATTCACCTATAGCGCAGGTATTTGGATTGTGGTAAAAACTGGAGCACCTAGAACAAAACTCCACACAAAAATTCCAACTGGCCCAGCCAGGACTCGAACCAGCAAACTTCTTGCTGTGAGGTGACAGTACTAACCACTGTGCCTCCCCATTAATCAATTACTCAAACAATAAACAATCCACACAGGAATTCGATGAATAATGAGCATATAAATTCTTATGAACATTATGTCTGCCCATCCCTAATTGGAAAATGATTGTTCTGGTTGGGAATGGAATGGAAAAACAATGAAGGCTCATTTAGTTGAATGATATAGTTTATACCATTATTAAAATAAATGACATCACATTCTTGAGGTTTTATAAGTATAAAAAAGCACTATGACATGCATTTTCAAAGTGATTAAAAAGAAGTCTAACTAAAAATAGTTTTATTTAAATAAATATTTTATTTTGTTGAATATTTATTTATTATTTATTTATTTCAGGAAGGAATAATGGTTCTACCTTTTATATTTTAGCTTTTGTAAACAGTAATAACCTGTTCAATGCTTTGACCAATCAACAATGTTTGTTCGTTTTTTTAAGCAAAATGTGTAGTTGAACTTCTGGAGTCAGATATATTCATCCAGACCTCCAGATGGGTGTGTACACCCATTTATGAGTGTAAACACAGCTGATACTAAAGAGGAAAAAACACTTCCTTCCACCTGTCTGGCCTCTATTGAGCTGTAAACAGCTACATCTGAAGGGAAACCACATGCAGCTGACAGCACACACAAACTGAGCAAGATGCATGGTATCAATTCAAAAGACGTAGAAACAAACAACAAAACTAACTCGAACCACTTTAGAATGGTGAAATGATCTTATCCATCTGTGACCTATTTAGTGTATTTTATAGACTTGTGGGTCCTGTCGAATACACTATGAATGCAAATTATCTTAAAAATAAAGATTCAAAAAGGTCACTGAGTTCTTAAAAGATTGATTTTCGTAGTCTAAGGAACATTGTGATCATCTTAAATGGATAGTTTACTGAAAAATTAAAATTAATTAGGCTCAATCCCAAAACTTTATGTGTTTCTTTCTTCTGTTTAACACAAAAACGGATAGTTTGACGAAAGCTGAAAACCTGTAACTATTGACTTCCATAATAGGAAAAAAACTATGAAAGTCAATGGTTACAGGTTTCCAACATTTTTCTAAATATCTTCTTTTGTGTTTAACAGGAGAAACATATAAAGGTTTGAAACATAGAAAATTGGATTGTGTGTGAACTATAGCATTAAAGTATTGAACACATGAAGGAAGGAAGGTGTAGAAAGGCAGTGAACACCCAGACAGCAGCTAAAATCTCTCAGAAGTTATTCAGCAACCCTCTGCCCTTCGTTAGTGTAAATTATTATTCGCTGCTTCAGTCCAACATCTACACTATCAGGACGATGAAGATGAAACCAGAATAAAACATATTTTTTTTACTACAAACAGCAATTTATGGAGTTAAAAAGATTGCATGATAATAAAAGGTTAACTAACTTAACATTAATGCCGATAAAAACAATCTTTATATTTAAAACTGAACAGTTGTAATGCTTTTGAAATGTTTTCTCACTGCTAAAATCCCCACATGTTGCAGTATATGGAGCCTGTGGCCCCGTGGAGCAGATGAAGGCATGTGGGGAAGTTAATGTATAACAGAAGCACTACTTTCATCCTTTACTGTTCATTTTACAGCAAGGCTTTTCAGCACCAAAGCCCAGACTGAGCAACACTAGTCCAGTGTCTGCGCCAAGTGACAAAAAACATTCCAATGGGGGAGAAAGTAAAATAATTGTGACGCCGGCTAATGCTAAGAGTTTGTTGCCTCCCTTTTATAAAGGTCATGCATTTCCATTACTTTCATCGGTTCACTCTTCTGCAAATTTCTTCATCATGCAGTGACAAATTGTTTACGCATTCACTCCAGCTCATTATAAATCACATACTCATACTTGTGATAGCTGAACTTTCCACTGCATTGAATTCTCTGGCTTTTTTAATCCAAACTAAATATTTCAAAAGTGCTTTGCGGTTCTGCGCAGTCCAAAAAAATCCACCCTATTTTGGTAGCTGAGCTGAATTAACGCAGGAAAAGATGCTATCGGGTTAATTTTATGGACCTCCAGTTCCTCCATCCTTATTATTTCAGACTTCTTAATCTCAACTGTCTGCAAAGCTTCCATAAACCCTACAGATACACAGCTGCCATCACATATTTCACATACATGCATTATTGCAGGAAATGAAGGGGATCTTTTACAAATTAATGCAGCTTCTGGCCTTTAAAAATAAACACCATTCAGAGAGAATATTACACACAGAAGTAAATCTAAACTTCTGTAACCATCATCATGCATCAACAGGGAAAAGGTTTACAGCAGACCTAACCATCCAAAAGAAGCAAACCTTATTCGTAGATGTAGGTATCTTCAATGATGAACATCTATGATAATTAATCTGTGGACTGTGGAGGTCATTTCCGTATTGTGAACTTATTGTCATGTGAAACACCACGTTGTTATCCTACAGGGAGTTGTCATTATGTGATGGGTGCACCACAGTCAAAAAGGGATAGACATAATTAGAAATATTACTAAACATTATAGTATACAAAAGATGTCACTCATATAGTTTTGAATAGGGAATATATACAGTGGGGGAAATAAGTATTGAACACATCCATTTCTCAGAAAACATATTTTTAAAGGTGCTGTTGGCTTACAAATTTTCCCCGGATGTTGGTAACAACCAAAGAAATCCATATACGTAAAGAAAACAAATCTAATTAATGTAGAAATTAAGCTATGTGTAATAAAATGAAATGACAAGGGAAAAAGTATTGACCACATGAAGGAAGGAAGGTGTAGAAAGGCAGTGAACGCCCAGACAGCAGCTGAAATCTCTCAGTAGTTATTCACCAACACTCTGCCCTTCGTCATTATAAATTAATATTAGCTGCATCAGTCCAACATCTACATTAGCAGGAAGATGAAGATGAAACCAGAGTGGACATTTCAGGAAGACAATGATCCAAACACAGACAAGGAAACTCTCAAATGCTTTCAGAGAAAGAAAATCAAGCTGTAGAATAACCCAGCCAATCACCTGACTTAAATCCAATATAAAATACAAATGAAAGATCAGATTTGATAGACTTCAAAGACTTACCACAAGTTGGACACGTTGGTTCGCGAGGAAGAGAGAAGCGCACAAATCACAAACGCTGTCAATTACAGAATGGATTCACCTTTATACTCAGAGAAACTCCAGCACCTATCTAAGAAAAAAAACTAATTCCTATCAAGTCTTCAGAGGTGTACCAGGCTCAGGGTGGCATTAAACGCTGAGCTCAGTGATGATCTTTAGACCAAAAGTCAGAAAGCGTAACCTCGACAGAGATTAAGATCTCTACCTAGGATAACCTCCAAAAATAAGAAAGGCAAAATAATAAACAAAACAACAAACAGTGCACCGATAGGATTGTATTCTCAACCCAGCTGGATTCACTCTTTCTAACCAGAGTTTCTCGTTTATAAAGGTGAATAGCATATCCAAAAAAAAACTTATTCCCCCGCATAAAGGAATGCTGGACGAGCCACCCAATTTATGTTACGGCCAGCTCGCTCCCGACCGTACCATAAAAAAGATCAGATACACTAAAGGGTATATAATGAAATAAACATTTATTGAAGAGAATAACAAAGTAAAACAAACTGTCTAGGGATTTGAAACAAATCAATTGAAATTCTCTTAACAAAATACAACACAAAAACATAAGACGGCGAAACAAAAGAGTTGGAAAAAAAGACCTTTCTGGGGAATAACGGTCAACCCAAGAAAGTGCCGTTCTTCACAAAAAAAATCAAATATATACATACTCCACCCACAAATTAACTAATTAACTGTGACGTCACACTGTGAGGCCACCGAAAGGTAAGAAAAGGGACAAAACTATCAAGATTTTTACACTCTATTGAAGTCAGTGAAAAACTCACACCTGAGCAATTCATGTGATTTCATTCTCCACATGAAAGTCGTCTTTAGGCTGCCATCACCAAAACAGCCTTTTATATAAAGTATGAAATAAATTTCAGTAGTTCAGTACTTTCTGAAACATAGAAACATTTCAGTAAACATAAAAAAATAAAAGAATTCAGATTTTTTTTGTTCTATTTTATTTTTATTTTTGCATTTTTTTGGGACCAAAATCAGGTTCAATTCCTTGTCAACAGCTCCTTTAGAAATATTATTCCCAGGAAAAAACATGACATGTTCAATACTTATTTTCCCCACTGTAAATGTCAGTATGGATGACTTCAAGCCAATCATCGATTGCTATAGAATGACAATTGTTCAGAGGAGGGGTTCCTCTGGGGTAAATACTCTGGGCTCTACATTTAAAAGAACCAACTACACTTAAAAACAAATGTTCTCTAGTTTTATAATCTGTGTGAAATAAAAGTGAGGTGCAGTCGATCTTGTCTGACCTCTTGAATTACTGCCATTCAAATGCAAATAATATGGCAGCAACCGCTTGAATGCCCACA
Organism: Danio aesculapii; assembly: GCF_903798145.1. NCBI lineage: Eukaryota > Metazoa > Chordata > Actinopteri > Cypriniformes > Danionidae > Danio > Danio aesculapii. The sequence continues at coordinate 20,442,012 of NC_079450.1, read as the reverse complement.
TACCTGTAAACAAACTCTGCATGAACTGGAAATTGCAGACACTTTTTTCAGTATATTGACATACTTCCAACTCAAACAGAATATTAAGTAGGGGGCAGGGCTTTCTTTTGCACATCATTCCCTCAAAGCAAACTAGTGTAGTTAAGAATATTGCTTTGGAAGCTGTCCAGTTGACGTCAACAGAGAAGGACTGCAACTCCAAACATGAAAGCAAATGATCAGACTTTGATTGAAGATTTTTCAGTGGATTCACTTGCACAGATTAATTGTTCACCTTAAGAATAATGTGAGCTAGCAAAATAAACATTGTCAATTTTAATTTCACACAGACTTTAACACTGTCAACACTGACTGTACCCTTTGACCTGACCCAGCTGAAATATCTCTATATGTCCATTATTAAATACTCATTCATTTTTCTTCAGCTTAGTCCCTTGGGTCGCCACAGTGGTATGAACCTCCAACTATTCTATTCTAAGTAGCGGATTCCCTTCCAGCTGCAACCCAGTACTGAAAAACACCCATACATTCTCACATTCACATTACGGCCAATTTAGTTCATCCAATTGACTTACTGCATGTCTTTGGACTGTGGGGGAAAGATGGAGAGAACATACAAACTCCACACAGAAATGTCAGCTGGCCCAGTTGGGACTCGAGCCAGTGACCTTCTTGCTGTGAAGCGACAATGCTAACCACTGAGCCACAATGCCACCCATTATTAAATATGCTTTTTCCTAATCTCTAAACACACATCATGAAATACAATGAGAGATATTCTCACTAATTTATACAGGAGCTTACCTCAATCCCCTTAAAAGGTACCGGGTACAGCTGAAAGCCTATGAAATATAAAAAGACCCTGGGTCCAAAACAACCTCATGCAGACATGTTCCCAGTGACTCAGAAAGCATGACGGTGACCCTAGAGGAAACGTTATTATGACTGCACACTTTGAAGCTCTCCGGGCGCTCAAGGGACACTTGTGAAATCGTATTGTGTTATGGTTACTGCTCTTTCGTCATAAGAGCTGGATTTCATTTCTATTGATTTCACAGAATTTCAGAACGATTGCCTAATACCCCAAAGACGATGATGTGACTGAAACTCTGTGTGCCTTTGAGATGGGACGAGGATTAGAGTTGTATGTAAGACAGCCATCTGAAGACGGAAGAGATGAGTGAATTAAAGAGCAGAATGTGGTTTAGACATCAACCCCTCAGTTCTGTAATGTATTGTTAACTTCTCACCAGAGTTATTTTTTACAGCCCATAATATTATGCTGTAAAATCACATCCAAGTTCTTTCAGCAGATGGTGGTTTATGGCGTTTCATATATCTCACCCAGAAAAGAGTTCTGGCTTCTCCCACACACTCTCACATTACACAAATATGCTGCTATTGAGTATATATATATAACCTTTGGGGAAAAACTTGGACTGCGCTCACTAACAGAAGCAGAGATGAGCGGTTTTCCTTTCATTCACTATTCCAGCTCCCCTATGTATACACTTTATGAACTTTATGTTTATCACTATTATTGCTCATAGATGTGCTAGAAATATGAATGACACTACAAATCTATTTATAATCAGTTACACTTACTAATTTTGTATTTTTTTGTCAAAAAAGTTTGTGTTGGTAATCTTCAAATCAAAGTCTCACCATTTGCTTCCATGTTTGGAGTGTGGTCCTTTTTTGTTGACGTCAGTTATTGTAATTCTGGCTTCACAATATTCTTAACCCTACCCCTCTTACTGTTCGGAATGATGCTCAAAAAGAATGCCCCGCCCCCTAATCATTATTCTGTTTCAGTTGGAAGTGCATCAGCATTCTGAATTAAACGTCTGAGCAACTTTCGCTCCACATGAACTTTAACCCTTTAACAAGCGATATAACCACCTGGGGTACTATCATAGTACGATGCATTGTTTGGGAAAAAGACAATGTAGTGACAAGTGTTTCCCAAAATCCGTAGTTTCTTTGTCGCAGATCCATCACTTAAACCACATTATAAAACATCCATAATGACGCTCTAAACGGGGTGGAGTAACAACTTTTTTAGAGATAAAAAAACCCCATAATTTTTTTGTGCAAATTAAATTGTTGTACACGCACACGTGTTTAAAAAAAACAAATCCAATGTGAGTTTTAGTAAAAACATGCACTCGTTTTCTATATTAATTGAAATATA